>NC_084732.1:3680673-3715673 GCF_033978785.1 Entelurus aequoreus | reverse complement strand
AATCATTTTTTTTAAAAATCTAGAATTGGGGTAGATGAAAATCGCAATTTCGGATGTGAACTGTTTTTTTTTGCAGCCCTCGCAAATGTTATTGTAAAAAAAAAAAAAAAAAAATACACTGCCTAAAATCAATTCTAGAAAAATTGATTCTTATGGACAAAAATGTTCCTTCTTTTTAAAAAAATCTACAATCTGGGTAGATGAAAATCGCAATTTCGGATGTGAATTTTTTTATTTTTTTTTTTTGCACCCCTTGCAGATTTCATTGTAAAAAAAAAAAAAAAAAAAAAAAAAGATCAGTTCAGTCGGCAGAAATATGCAATAAAAATTTTAATATTACTGCCTTTTTATTTACAGTAATTCTCTGTAAAAACAACAACCGTATAGTTTATGGCAAAACAAACCTGGGAGCTCATTAGTACCAATTAACAGTAATTTGGAGTAAAACAAAACTGTACATTTTACAGCTGCCAAAGTTTTACCCTAAAATCCACAGATTGGTGGTTTATCAGTATCTTTTTTTTTAACTTAACTGTCTTCAATTTGGATTTGCAGCCGTCGTCTTGCTTTGAATTAGCGCAGCTTCAAGGCTGTACATGTAAAAAATGCTCCCAAGGGCTCTGATGAGTCAATAAGTGTTTTCCAACGGAAGCAAAAGTGCCTTCGCTTGGTTGCAGCCCGGCGGCCGCACGTGTGCCGATCGATGCGACAAACGGGGACGGTGCGGACACAAAGACTGCGCCCGATGAGACTATTTATAACTTTGGCTTCGTACATCGGAATAATGATCCCGGCAGGAGCGGCCGGGACCGCTCCTCGGGCCGCGATCCATACCGCTGTCCGGGTCGCCTGGGCTGCAGCCAAACATCCCGATAAAGCCCCGAGGGTGACCTTTGTTCTTGTTCAAACACACACCTTAGCTCCATTGATCATCTCTGCTCCAAGGAAGTGCTTGGAATGGAATGTTTTTTTATTATAAGAAAGATGAATAACATTTTTATCGGACAAAACACCGAGCTATGGCTGAGATTCATATACACCTTCAATTCCGGACTTTAAGTCATTGTTTTTCCTACGCTTTGAGCCCTGCGGCTAATAACGAACAAAGTTTTCCAGTTCGAACGTTAAGTATCTTGTCTTTGCAGTCTATTCAATTGAATATAAGTTGAAAAGGGTTTGCAAATCATTGTATTCTGTTTTTATTTACCATTTTCACAACGTGACAACTTCACTGCTTTTGTATGTTTGCATCAAGCTAGCGCATTTTTTGGAAAAGTGGAGCCTTGCTGGACTTACTTTGGAGCTTTTTCTGAGTCGATTCCTTTGTTCAAATCAAATCGAAACAAACTATTTATATAGCACAACGTGGCAAACACAATTATTGACAATAACAAAGCAAAAACAAAACAAAAAGGCATGGGACTAAAGATTTGAAGAAAAAAACGCCACCTTTGAGGCGTCCACACCGGATAATTACTAAAAATTAACAAAATTTAAAAGTAGTATAAAACATGATGTAATGTATGTAATAATACAATGGAAATATTAAATTAATAAGTTAACAAAAACATAACATTGAGAGAAGAATATTAGTGATATTAATTGTTGGCGTTGAAAATTGCAAAGTTTACCAGTTCCAACGTTAAATATCTTGTCTTTGCAGAAAAGGATTAACAAATCATTAATTAAATATCTTGTCTTTGCAGAAAAGGATTAACAAATCATTGTATTCTATTTTATTTACCATTTACTAGGGGAGTAACAGTACACAAAAATTTCGGTTCGGTACGTACCTCGGTTTGGAGGTCACATTTTGGTTCATTTTCGGTACAGTAAGAGAACAAGAAAATATAAATTTTTTGGTTATTTATTTACCAAATTTGTAAACAATGGCTTTATCCTTTTAACATTGGGAACACTATAATAATTCTGCCCACGTTAATCAACATTAAACTGCCTCAAGTTGTTGCTCGGATTAAATCAAATGACAAAACTTTTCTTCTACATATAAAAAGTGCAACATTAAACCGTTTGCTTAATTTATTACAGCATTTGGGAAGCCTGTAGTTGATTTTTATTTTGTAAATGTTATATTTGTATCAACATGTGATAGCAGGGACCCTGCCATTCAAAACTAGGCTGCTGCATTACTAATGATTAATGCAACTATAGCTGAAAAAAAAGGTACAATAGCAATAGGAGAGACTATTCATCCCTGAACACCATGGAGTTCATATAGGCTCAAAGATGCAGTTATTGTAAAAAAATAAAATTAAAATAAAAAAAAAAACGGCCTAAAATCAATTTTAGAAAAAATGATTCTTATGAACAAAAATGTTTTTTTTTTTTAAATCTAGAATCGGGGTAGATGAAAATCTAAATTTTGGATATAAACTGGGTTTTTTTTTGTTTTTTTTTTCCACCCCTCGCAAATTTTATTGTAAAAAAAAAAAAAAAAAAAAAAAAAAAAAAAAAAACGGCTTAAAATCAATTTTAGAAAAAATTATTCTTATGGAAAAATGTTTTCCTTTTTTAAAAAAATCTAGAATCGGCGTAGATGAAAATCGCAATTTCAGATGTGAACTGTTTTTTTTTTGTTTTGTTTTGTTTTTTTGCACCCCTTGCTAATTTTATTGTCAAAAAAAAAAAAACGGCCTAAAATCAATTTTACAAAAATGTATTCTTATGGACAAAAATGTTCCTTCTTTTTTAAAATCTAGAATCGGGGTATATTAAAAATCGCAATTTCGGATGTGAATTTTTTTTTTTTTTTTTTTTGCACCCCTCACTAATTTTATTGTAAAAAATAAAAAAAAAATGAAAAAAAATGGCCTATAATCAATTTTAGAAAAAATTATTCTATGGACGAAAATGTTCCTTTTTTTTTTTTAATCTAGAATCAGGGTGGATGAAAATTGCAATTTCTGATGAACTGTTTTTTGTTTTTTATGCACCCCTCGCAAATGTTTTTGTAAAAAACAAAAAAATGTCAGTTCAGTCGGCAGAAATATGCAATAAAAATTTCGGTTAGCTGAAAAAATGGTACAGTAGTAATAGGAGAGACTATTCATCCCTGAACACCATGGAGTTCATGTAGGCTCAATGATGCAGTTATTGTAAAAAAATAAAATTAAAATAAAAAAAAACGGCCTAAAATCAATTTTAGAAAAATTGATTCTTATGAACAAAAATGTTAGGTTTTTTTTAAATCTAGGATCGAGGTAGATGAAAATCTAAATTTTGGATATAAACTGCTTTTTTTTCTTCTTTTTTTTGCACCCCTAGCAAATTTTATTGTAAAAAAAAACAAACAAAAAAAAAAAAAACGGCCTAAAATCAATTTTAGAAAAAATTATTCTTATGGAAAAAATGTTTCCTTTTTTAAAATCTAGAATCGGGGTATATATATCAAAATCGCAATTTCGGATGTGAATTTTTTTTTTTATTTTTTATTTTTTTGCACCCCTCGCTAATTTTATTGTAAAAAAAATTAAAAAAAAAAAAAAAAAATGGCCTAAGATCAATTTTAGAAAAAATCATTCTACGGACAAAAAAGTTCCTTTTGTTTTTAAATCTAGAATCGGGGTAGATGAAAATCGTAATTTCTGATGTGAACTGTTTTTTGTTTTTTTTGCACCCCTCACAAATGTTATTGTAAAAAAAAAAAAAAAAAGGTCAGTTCAGTTGGCAGAAATATGCAATAAAAATTTCAGTTAGCTGAAAAAATGGTACAAAAGCAATAGGAGAGACTATTCATCCCTGAACACCATGGAGTTCATGTAGGCTTAATGATGCACTTACATTATTATATCAACTATCAGAGACAGAAACTCTTCAGTTAACATCATTTCCTTTTTTGCTGCTTCAACACAGCTCAATCAACACAGAAAAAGGTCAAGTGAAATAACAGACAGACAGGGCTTTGCTGTCCGTAACACACACACACACACACACACACACCGCAAAATGAGCTAACGTTACGCTAAAAGCGAATTCGACTTCACCTCAAGCCAGGACTGCGAGCGAGCTGAGCTGCCTTTTATATTTCTAGAAGGTCAACGGGCTCATAGTGAAAGATAAGGAAGACTTCTATAAACAAGTCATCGATGCTTTTGTTCAGAAGGAGCGGCGCATGGACTTCATTTATAAGTAAAGGTACGACCATCATAACGTTTTTTTAATTAAATGTGCTTTTTTGTGTGCTACAGTTTGTATGTGTAAAGTTAAAGTTAAGTTAAAGTACCAATGATTGTCACACACACACTAGGTGTGGTGGAATTTGTCCTCTGCATTTGACCCATCCCCTTGCTCACCCCCTGGGAGGTGAGGGGAGCAGTGGGCAGCAGCGGCGCCGCGCCCGGGAATCATTTTTGGTGATGTAACCCCCAATTCCAACCCTTGATGCTGAGTGCCAAGCAGGGAAGAATGCTGGTATGAGCTTTTAAACGTTAACTGCTGCCAATCAAATGGTGAATAAGATACTCTTAGTCAGTGCCTCACCTGCCATGAACCTCACCGCACGTCACTGACCCCTCCCATTTACACAACGTGCCAACTTCACTAGTTTTGGGTTTTGTAATCTGAAAAAGACAAATCGAAGTAGAAAACATCATTTTAAAGGCCTACTGAAAGCCACTACTAGCGACCACGCAGTCTGATAGTTTATAAATCAATGATGAAATCTTAACATTGCAACACATGCCAATACGGCCGGGTTAACTTATAAAGTGACATTTTAAATTTCCCGGGAAACTTCCGGCTGAAAACGTCTTTGTATGATAACGTTTGCGCGTGACGTCAAGGGTTGAAGGAGACATTTTGGAATAGCACGGTCGCCAGCTTAAATCGTCTGTTTGCATCGCTAAATTCCACAGTGTTCTGGAAATCTGTGTTGGTGAATTTTTTTTGCAATTTGTTCAATCAACAATGGAGACTGCAAAGAAGAAATCTGTAGATGGGATCGGTGTATTAGCGGCTGGCTGCAGCAACACAACCAGGAGGACTTTGAGTTGGATAGCAGACGCGCTACCGTGAGTACAGCTTTGGCTTCCAAACATTTGATCGCTTGCCCGTACGTGCGTGTCGCTATGTGCATGTCACGTACCTAACTTTGGGGAAATATATGTTTCTTGTCGACTCTGACGGCGGTTGAGGTGTCGTCGAAAGCTACAACGCCCGCCGCCGCTGTCCTCACCGTGACTTCCTCCGTCTCCGGGCCGCCGACCGCATTGGTGATCGGGTGAAGTCCTTCGTCGCGCCGTCGATCGCTGGAACGCAGGTGAGCACGGGTCGTGATGAGCAGATGAGAGCTGGCGTAGGTGGAGAGCTAATGTTTTTAGCATAGCTCTGTCGAGGTGCCGTGGCTAAGTTAGCTTCAATGGCGTCGTTAGCAACAGCATTGCTAGGCTTCGCCAGGCGGCACAGCATTAACCGTGTAGTTACAAGTCCAGGGTTTGGTAGAATTGTTGATCTTCTGTCTATCCTTCCAGTCAGGGGCTTATTTCGTCTGTTTCTATCTGCAGTTAAGCCCGATGCTATCACGTTAGCTCCGTAGCTAAAGTGCTTCGCCGATGTATTGTCGTGGAGATAAAAGTCACTGTGAATGTCCATTTCGCGTTCTCGACTCTCATTTTCAAGACGATATAGAATCCGAGGGGGTAGCACGGTGGAAGAGGGGTTAGTGCGTCTGCCTCACACTACGAAGGTCCTGAGTAGTCGTGAGTTCAATCCCGGGCTCGGGATCTTGTTTTGTGGAGTTTGCATGTTCTCCCCGTGACTGCGTGGGTTCCCTCCGGGTACTCCGGCTTCCTCCCACCTCCAAAGACATGCACCTGGGGATAGGCCCCTCCCACCTCCAAAGACATGCACCTGGGGATAGGTTGATTGGCAACACTAAATGGTCCCTAGTGTGTGAATGTGAGTGTGAATGTTGTCTGTCTATCTGTGTTGGCCCTGCGATGAGGTGGCGACTTGTCCAGGGTGTACCCCGCCTTCCGCCCGATTGTAGCTGAGATAGGCTCCAGCGCCCCCCGCGACCCCGAAGGGAATAAGCGGTAGAAAATGGATGGATGGATAGTATCCCAGGTGGTTTAAAATACAGAAGACCAACAATACTATTAAACCATGTACATGTAACTACACGGTTAAAAATTCTCAGCCTGGTAAGGCTTAACAATGCTGTTGCTAACGACGCTAAGGCTAATTTAGCAACTTAGCAAACGGACCTCACAGAGCTATGATAAATACATTAGCGCTCCACCTACGCCAGCCAGCCCTCATCTTCCCATCAACAGCCGTGCTCACCTGCGTTCCAGCGATCAACGGCGCGACGAAGGACTTCACCCGTGGGTTTGGCGGCAAGCATCGGCTAGGCGTAGTAAGTAGTCCTTGTTGTGTTGCTGTAAGCCAGGGGTCACCAACGCGGTGCCCGCGGGCACCAGGTAGCCCGCAAGGACCAGATGAGTAGCCCGCTGGCCTGTTCTAAAAATAGCTCAAATAGCAGCACTTACCAGTGAGCTGCCTCTATTTTTTTAATTGTATTTATTTACTAGCAAGCTGGTCTCGCTTTGCCCGACATTTTTAATTCTAAGAGAGACAAAACTCAAATAGAATTTGAAAATCCAAGAAAATATTTTAAAGACTTGGTCTTCACTTGTTTAAATAAATTCATTAATTTTTTTACTTTGCTTCTTATAACTTTCACAAAGACAATTTTTCGAGAAAAAAATACAACCTTAAAAATTATTTTAGGATTTTTAAACACATATACCTTTTTACCTTTTAAATTCCTTCCTCTTCTTTCCGGACAATTTAAATCAATGTTCAAGTACATTTATTTGTTTTATTGTAAAGAATAATAAATACATTTTAATTTAATTCTTCATTTTAGCTTCTGTTTTTTCGACGAAGAATATTTGTGAAATATTTCTTCAAACTTATTATGATTAAAATTCAAAAAAAATATTCCGGCAAATCTAGAAAATCTGTACAATCAAATTTAAATCTTATTTCAAAGTCTTTTGATTTTCTTTTAAAAATTTTGTTCTGGAAAATCTAGAAGAAATAATGATTTGTCTTTGTTAGAAATGTAGCTTTGTTTGTTATATATTGTTTGTTATATATTCTAACAAAGTGTAGATTGGATTTAACCTATTCAAAACATTTCATCAAAATTCTAAAATTAATCTTAATCAGGAAAAATTACTAATGATGTTCCATAAATTATTTTTTTAAGTTTTTCTCTTCTTTTTTCCGGTTGAATTTTGAATTTTAAAGAGTCGAAATTGAAGAGAAACTATGTTTCAAAATTGAATTGGCATTTTTTTCGTGTTTTCTCCTCTTTTAAACCGTTCAATTAAGTGTAAATATCATTAATTATTAATAATAACATAGAGTTAAAGGTAAATTGAGCAAATTGGCTATTTCTGGCAATTTATTGAAGTGTGTATCAAACTGGTAGCCCTTCGCATTAATCAGTACCCAAGAAGTAGCTCTAGGTTTCAAAAAGGTTGGTGACCCCTGATCTAAGTATTGTACGTAGCCGCTAATACACCGATCGATCGCACCTACAACGTTCTTCTTTGAAGCCTCCATTGTTCATTAAACAAATTGCAAAAGATTCACCAACACAGATGTCCAGAATACTGTGGAATTTTGTCGAAGAAAACAAGAGGTTTTTATATCGGGTCAGATGGGGTCCATGAACCACTTCCGTGGATTTTGTGACGTCACGCGCATAAATCATATCCAAAGGAGTTTTTCAACCGGAAGTGTGGCGGGAAATTTAAAATGTCACTTTGTAAGTTAACCCGGCCGTATTGGCATGTGTTGCAATGTTAAGATTTCATCATTGATATATAAACTATCAGACTGTGTGGTCGACGATAAAGTTCGCAACTTTTGCTCGCTGATAAAAAAAAGCCTTGCCTGTACCGGAAGTAGCGTGACGTCACAGGAGCTAGTATTCCTCACAAGTCCCCGTTGTTTACAATGGACTGAGAGAGATTCGGACCGAGAAAGTGATGATTACCCCATTAATTTGAGCGAGGATGAAAGATTCGTAGATGAGGAACGTTACAGTGAAGGACTAGAGAGACGGTGATGGACGTATCTTTTTTCGCTCTGACCGTAACTTAGGTACAAGCTGGCTCATTGGATTCCACACTCTCTCCTTTTTCTATTGTAGATCACAGATTTGTATTTTAAACCACCTGGGATACTATATCCTCTTGAAAATGAGAGTCGAGAACGCGAAATGGACATTCAGTGCCTTTTATCTCCACGACAATACATCGGCGAAATGCTTTAGCTACGAGCTAACGTGATAGCATCGTGCTTTAACTGCATATAGAAACAAAAGAAATAAACCCCTGACTGGAAGTATAGATAGAAAATCAACAATACTATTAAACCGTGGACATGTAAATACACGGTTAATGCTTTCCAGGCTGGCGAAGGTTAACAATGCTGTGCTAACGACGCCATTGAAGCTAACTTAGCAACCGGACTGCACAGAGCTATGCTAAAAACATTAGCTCTCCACCTACGCCAGCCAGCCCTCATCTGCTCATCAACACCCGTGCTCACCTGCGTTCCAGCGATCGGCAGAAGGACGAAGGACTTCACCCGATGCGTTTGGCGGCCCGGAGACGTAGGAAGTCAAGGTGAAGTCGGCGGCTAGCGCGGCTAGCGCGGCTGGCGCGGCTAGCGCGGCTGGCGCGGCTAGCGCTCCAACAAAGTCCTCCTGGTTGTGTTGCTGTAGTCCGCTGCTAATACACCGATCCCACCTACAACTGTCTTCTTTGCAGCCTTCATTGTTCATTAAAAACATTGCAAAAGATGTCCAGAATACTGTGGAATTATGAAATGAAAACAGAGCTTTTTGTATAGGATTCCACGGGGTACCATAACTTCCGTTACTCGGACTTCGTCACGCGCATACGTCATCATACCGCGATGTTTCAGCCGGATATTTCCCGGGAATTTTAAAATGTCACTTTATAAGTTAACCCGGCCGTATTGGCATGTGTTGCAATGTTAAGATTTCATCATTGATATATAAACTATCAGACTGCGTGGTCGCTAGTAGTGGCTTTCAGTAGGCCTTTAAGTGCACTATTTGGTCCTAATAATTGCTCTTTTCTTCAACGGCGCCGCGGAATATTAATAACCGCCGTCGTCCGCGAAACGTCTCGTCGCCGGCTCGTCGCTGGCTCGTCGCCGGCTCTCTCTGCTGAATTAAATGTGGGCAAAGCCGGCCGGGCGTTTGGCTTCGCGCGCTCCAATTTTGTCGGCAACTTTCCCCACCACACGCCCATCTGACTTTCAAATGACGAATGGAAATGCGAGCGGCGCTTAGCGGAGTAATTCCATTAAAGGGGAGGCACATTATGGAAATAAAGACAAAAAGCTACAGTGCGTAATTCAATTCCGCGCGTTTGCCTTCTCACCGCGCCGCAGACCATCCAGACAAGTGACTAATATTTAAGTGCCTCCTCTTCCCTGAAACCAGCCTCACTCCGCGCATAATCAAACGTGCGCGTGCAGACGCTGCTTGGGAGTTCTTTTAGATTTTATTTATTTCTTTTTTTTTAACCGCCATTCCATTTAAGCAAACAACTTCCGTAATGAAGAGAGATTTTTGCGGGCTATATAAATGATTTTGGCTCCACGTGATGTTGGATACCTTTTTTTAGCTTCACTTCCAAAATGCTGAAGCTGAAATCTGAAATAAAAAATAAAAAAATAAGTCAAAATATTTTTGGACCTTACTGAAATAGAAGCAGTCTTTTTCAACCACTGTGCCGCGGCACACCAGTGTGCCGTGAGATACAGCCTAGTGTGCCGTGGGAGATTACGCAGTTTCACCTATTTGGGTTAAAAATAGGGATGTCCGATAATGGCTTTTTGCCGATATCCGATATGCCGATATTGTCCAACTCTTTAATTACCGATACCGATATCAACCGATATATGCAGTCGTGGAATTAACACATTATTATGCCTAATTTGGACAACCAGGTATGGTGAAGATAAGGTACTTTTTTTTAAAAAATGAATCAAATAAAATAAGATCAATAAATTAAAAACATTTTCTTGAATAAAAAAGAAAGTAAAACAATATAAAAACAGTTACATAGAAACTAGTAATTAATGAAAATTTGTAAAATTAACTGTTAAAGGTTAGTACTATTAGTGGAGCAGCAGCACGCACAATCATGTGTGCTTACGGACTGTATCCCTTGCAGACTGTATTGATATATATTGATATATCATGTAGGAAGCAGAATATTAATAACATAAAGAAACAACCCTTTTGTGTGAATGAGTGTAAATGGGGGAGGGAGGTTTTTTGCGTTGGTGCACTAATTGTAAGTGTATCTTGTGTTTTTTATGTGGATTTAATAAAAAAAAAAAATTAAAAAAAAAAAACAAAAAAAAAACGATACTGATAATAAAAAAAACGATACCGATAATTTTCGATATTACATTTTAACGCATTTATCGGCCGATAATATCGGCAGACCGATATTATCGGACATCTCTAGTTAAAAATATATTTTGCAAACCAGTAATTATAATCTGCAAATAATGTGCCGCTGTCTAGAGCTCGGCAGAGTAACCGTGTAATACTCTTCCTTATCAGTAGGTGGCAGCAGGTAGCTACTTGCTTTGTAGATGTCGGAAACAGCGGGAGGCAGCGTGCAGGTAAAAAGGTGTTTAATGCTTAAACCAAAAATAAACAAAAGATGAGTGCCTCTAAGAAAAGGCATTGAAGCTTAGGGAAGGCTAAGCAGAACGAAACTAAAACTGAACTGGCTTCAAAGTAAACAAAAACAGAATGCTGGACGACAGCAAAGACTTACTGTGGAGCAAAGACGGCGTCCACAATGTACATCCGAACACGACACGACAATCAACAATGTCCCCACGAAGAAGGATAAAAACAACTGAAATATTCTTGATTGCTAAAACAAAAGTAGATGCGGGAAATATTGCTCAAAGGAAGACATGAAACTGCTACAGGGAAATACCAAAAAAAGAGAAAAAGCCACCAAAATAGGAGCGCAAGACAAGAACTAAAACACTACACACGGTAAAACAGCAAGAAACTCCAAATAAGTCAGGGCGTGATGTGACAGGTGGTGACAGTACACCTACTTTGAGACAAGAGCTACATTGATGGATGGTCGGTTATGCTTTAAAGTCATTTCGAACAATTGCAACAACGATTTTTTTACTGTCAACTTAGGTTCGTTTTTTTTAATGATTTCTGCTGCTGGTGTGCCTCCGCATTTTTTCAATGAAAAAAATGCGCCTTGGCTCAAAAAAGGTTAAAAAACACAGCGATTAAAGGCCTACTGAAATTATTATTTTTTATTTAAACGGGGATAGCAGATCCATTCTATGTGTCATACTTGATCATTTTGCGATATTGCCATATTTTTGCTGAAAGGATTTAGTCGAGAAAATCGACGATAAAGTCGCAAGCGGTAGTGCTGCTCACAAATCCCCGCTGTTTACAATGGAGCGAGAGATATTAGGAGCGAGAAAGCGACGATTACCCCGTTAATTTGAGCGAGGATGAAAGATTTGTGGATGAGGAACGTTAGAGTGACGGACTAGAATGCAGTTCGAGAGATATCTTTTTTCGCTCTGACCGTAACTTAGGTACAAGCTGGCTCATTGGATTCCACACTCTCTCCTTTTTCTATTGTGGATCACGGATTTGTATTTTATTTTATTTTTTTATTTTTTTTTATTTTTAATTTAATTGTATTTTTTTTAATAATAATATAAAAAAAACTATTTTTTTTATATTATTATTTTTTTAAATAATAATATTAAAAAAACTATATATATATATTTTTTTTTTTAAAGAATTAAAAGAATATCACAGACATGCTGACACACAAGGTCACTGCCCCAACAACTGGCCGACTCGCAGCACCTCGGAATACCCTGCAGCACCAAGCTACCACAGTAGACGCAGGGACCAGACCCAGCAGGCCCCAACCAAGACGGGCACCCGGAAGGGATGGACGGTGGGACCCAGGAGCTCCAGACACGCAGTCCGGATGCAGTAGCCCGAGGCGCCGACCCCCACCCGACAGGCAGGCCCTGAATATATCCCCAGAAATAACCACCTCGGATACTATATCCTCTTGAAAATGAGAGTCGAGAAGGCGAAATGGACATTCGCAGTGACTTTTATCTCCACGACAATACATCGGCGAAGCTCTTTAGCATGAGCTAACATGATAGCATCTGTCTCAAATGCAGATAGAAACAAAATAAATAAATCCCTGACTGGAAGGATAGACAGAAGATCAACAATACTACTATCAGGAGACACCGAACCAAACACTGGGCATGTAAATACACGGCTAATGTGTATTCCACGCCTGTCGAAGCTTAGCAATGCTGTTGCTAACGACGCTAACTTAACAACGGGACCTTGCAGAGCTATGATAAAAACATTAGCGCTCCACCTACACCAGCCAGCCCTCCTCCGCTCATCAACACCCGTGCTCACCTGCGTTCCAGCGATCGACGATGCGGTCGGCGGCCCAGAGACGTAGCAAGTCGAGGTGAGTTCGCCGCTAGCGCGTCTGCTATCCAACAAAGTCCTCCTTGCTGTGTTGCTGCAGCCTGCCGCTAATACACCGATCCCACCTACAACTTTCTTCTTTGCTGTCTCCATTGTTCATTAAACACATTGCAAAAGATTCACCAACGCAGATGTCCAGAATGCTGTGGAATTTTATAGCTACCACTTCCGTGGACCTCGCGACGTCACGCGCATACGTCATCCTCCAAAGGCGTTTTGTACCGGAAGTTTAGCGGGAAATTTAAAATGTCACTTTATAAGTTAACCCGGTCCGTATTGGCATGTGTTGCAATGTTAAGATTTCATCATTGATATATAAACTACGTAGAGTGGCGCTTTCCGTCATTTTCAGCAGACCGCATTGCAAAATGAATAACCCCCAACTTCCTACGAAGTATGAATCTTTTCCCTCCTGGAGTCACACATAAAAAAATCCCAATGCAAAGCAGCAGACATTTATCAGGCGAGGCGATATATGAGGGAGTGAGCGCTCTTGCGGCGCGGAGGATCTTTAGTCATCTTTTATTCAGAGATCAGAGGTAAGATGCAATCAGCTTCCTGCGGGCCGACTCATCTTTTACCTTTTTTTTTTCTTCCCGCCCCTTAAATCAGCAATATTCATGCACTCTCCTCGCTCGCCCGGAGACACCCGCAGCGCGCCTCCCGAACGCCACGGCGAGAAAGAGAAAGATGCATCAACGCGAGCGTTTCCTGGTCGAGCGGCGCCAGTTTACTGCCATCTAGTGGCTACTTTTAAGTCCGTGTGCTGTAAAATGAGTAAACCATCAATAGTGTTGCATATTTTCTGTTGCTTTTTGACGTTAAAGTGACGAAGATCACTTAAAACAATTCATAGAATCTGAAAAATAAAAATGAAGCAGCGAATTGAAGGATTTGACAAAAACCGAAAAATATAAAAAATCGTGGATGGACTGATTAATAAATGAAAAAAACAATAATTTTGCCAAACCATGTATTACTGTGTGAAATATTTGATATTAGGAGCGAGCGCCATCGTTGCCTGCCTGCCTGCCAACAAAGTCATCATCCACACAAAACCCACCTGGTCTACAGGCTTGAGTGGGTTCCAGCAGGGTTCTGGTCCAAACAGAACAAGCCGTTAGCCGCGGTGTTAGCGAGAGCTAGCTGTGCTAATTGCATCCCTGGGTGTGATGATTGTCCTATTCTGGATACAAGCTACAATAATAAAAGCCCGCCACTCGGTTATGCCGCACATTAAACACGTTTCCCTCAGAAATGGTTAAAAAAAAGGAGGAAAAACTATATTTACCTCTCTAGGGCAGAAACTAGTAAGTGGACAAAGGGCAATAATGTGCTTTTGCCTTTTTTTAAAGTGATATTTTACATATTTAAAGGTAAAATTAATCAAAGCAAAAACTATTTACACTTTTCTGATATAATTAAAAAAAAAAAAAAAAAAACGGTGAAATATAACGAGAAAAAGTTGCAATGTAGGCCTTTTTTTTTTTTTTTTTTTTTTTTTTTTTTAAGTGTCATTGATCAAACATTAATAATTAATCAAAATCAATGTTGTGAATTATTGACCCTCCCAAAAAAATTCAAATATTCCACTTTCAAATTTTCCTTAGGGAACTTATTGCAGATTGTCTGCCTTTCCCATGGAAAAAGTTTACTATGACAAAAAGGGCATAAAACAAGCAAACAAAAGCAAAAATAACAAGAAGAAAAAAATAAAAACGTATAATGGACGAACAGATCTGAAGTTGATCTCGAGATTTAGGTGTTTGAAGTACAAACAAATAAGAATTTATGACACATTTTGAACAATTTTATGAGTTGAGTTTTGTCCGATATTAATATTTTACATATTTACAGATCAAATGAATCAAAGCAAAAACTATTAACACTTTTCTGATATAATAAAAAAAATAAAAAAAATAAAAAAAACGGTGAAATATAACAATAAAAAGTTGCAATGTAGGCCTTTATTTTTTTTTTTTAAGTGTCATTGATCAAACAATAATAATTAATCAAAATCAATGTTGTGAATTATTGACCCTCCCAAAAAAATTCAAATATTCCACTTTCAAATTTTCCTTGGGGTACTTATTGCAGATTGTCTGCCTTTCCCATGGAAAAAGTTTACTATGACAAAAAGGGCATAAAACAAGCAAACAAAAACAAAAATAACATGAAAAAAAAAATTAAAACGTATAATGGACGAACAGATCTGAAGTTGATCTCGAGATTTAGGTGTTTGAGGTACAAACAATTAAGAATTTATGACACATTTTGAACAATTTTATGAGTTGAGTTTTGTCCGATACTAATATTTTACATATTTACTGATCAAATGAATCAGAGCAAAAACTATTAACACTTTTCTGATATAATAAAAATAAAAAATAAAAAAAAATAAAAAATGGTGAAATATAACGATAAAAAGTTGCAATGTAGGCCTTTTTTTTTTTTTTTAAGTGTCATTGATCAAACAATAATAATGAATCAAAATCAATGTTGTGAATTATTGACCCTCCCAAAAAAATTCAAATATTCCACTTTCAAATCTTCCTTAGGGAATTTATTGCAGATTGTCTGCCTTTCCCATGGAAAAAAGTTTACTATGACAAAAAGGGCATAAAACAAGCAAACAAAAACAAAAATAACATGAAATAAATAATACAAACGTATAATGGATGAACAGATCTGAAGTTGATCTCGAGATTTAGGTGTTTGAAGTACAAACAAATAAGAATTTATGACACATTTTGAACAATTTTATGAGTTGGGTTTTGTCCGATACTAATATTTTACATATTTACTGATCAAATGAATCAAAGCAAAAACTATTAACACTTGTTTCCACATGTGGAAGGTTTAACGGCTCGCGATACATTCTAAAAATACTTGAAAAAAAATGGTGGAATATAACGAGAACAAAGTTGCAAGGCTGACACTAATAACACAAAGTTGCTATGCTATGTATTTTTTTTTTTCATTTTTTTTTTTTAAGTGTCATTGATCAAAAATAACAATGAATCAAAATCAATGTTGTGAATTATTGACCCCCCCCTAAAAAGAAATTATAATATTCCACTTTCAAATTTTCCTTAGGGAACATATTGCATATTGTCTGCCTTTCCTATGGAAACATTTTACTATGACAAAAAGGGCATAAAACAAGCAAACAAAAACAAAAATAACATGAAAAAAATAATACAAATGAATAATCGACAAACATATCTCGAGATTTAGGTGTTTAAAGTAAAAACAAATAATAATTTGTGACTTATGTTGAACAATTTCATGAGTGGGGCCTTGAGTTTTGGCCAATGCTAATATTTTACATATATACAGATGAAATGAATCAAAGCAACAACTATTAACACTTTTATTCCACATGTGGAAGGTTTAACGGCTCGCGATACATTCTAAAAATACTTTAAAAAAGTAAAAATAAAAAAATAAAATGGTGAAATATAACGAGAAAAAGTTGCAATGTTGACATTAATAACGCAAAGTTGCAATGTGGGCTGTTTTTTGTTTTTTTTAAAGTGTCGTTGATCAAAACATAATAATGAATCAAAATCAATGTTGTGAATTATTGACCCCCCGAAAAATTTAAATATTCCAATTTCAAATTTTCCTTGGGGAACATATTGCAGATTGTCTGCATTTCCCATGGACAAAGTTTACTATGTCAAAAAGGGCATACAACAAGCATACAAAAACAAAAATAAAATCACAAAAATAATAAAAACTTCATTTTATGAGTGGGGCCTTGAGTTTTGGCCGATACCAATATTTTACATATTTACACATCAAATGAATCAAAGCAAAAAAAAAAAAACACTTTTCTTCCACATGTGGAAGGTTTAACGGCTCGCGATACATTCTAAAAATACTTAAAACATTTTTTTAAAAATACAATAACAATGGTGAAATATAACGAGAAAAAAGTTGCAATGTTGACGCTAATAACACAAAGTTACACACATAAACTAACATTTTATCAAATAAATGTGAATATTTTTGCTCTCCCTGGGTTGGCATTTGAATCCCTTTCCGACATTCCCAATAGAACCTTACCTTTTGTTCAGAACTGCCTGGTCTGAGTGGCGACCTCCATGGGGCTAAGAGAACTGTGGCCCAGGGTACCCTTGTGCTGGAACATGGTGTTTGTTACGGACTATCTGTGACTACCATGAACGTCCAACAACAAAGCACCGCTCGGGTTTAAATCAGCCGATCTGCTCGCCCCAAACACGCCTCGGACTCTCCAAGTCACACTGAAAGGTGAACGTTGAAGTCTCCCAGCAGAACAAGGCACTCACCCGAAGGAGTACTCTCTAGTATTCCCTCCAGGGAACCCAAAAAGCCTGAGTACTCCGAACTGCTGTTTGGCACTCAAGTACAAACAGCCAGGACCAAGTCATGGCACCCAGACGTGGAGGGAGACTATCATCCTTTTGTCAACTAGTTTAAACTCAAATGTACTGGCTCTCAGCCAGAGGTGAAACATGTATAGCCACCCCTGACCGTCACCTCTAACTCCTGGCAACGCCATGGGAGAGAGTCTAACCCCTTTTGGACGGGTTCCAGAGCCCATGCTCTGCGTCAAGCTGAGTCCGACTCCTCCCCCCCCTAGAGAGGTCACATTCCACATCCAAAGAGCTAATTCTGCAACCGTGGCTCGGATTGCCAGGGTCCCTGCTTTCGGCAGTCGTCCAACTCACAATACACCCGACCCCTTTGGAGAGGACCCGTGTTGCCTCTTTGGGCTGTGCCTCGCCGGCCACCAGGCGCTCGCCATCGAGCCCCACCTCCAGACCTCGCTCCAGGGGGAACCCTAGTGACCCGCATCCAGGTTGGGGAATCTTACTGACCAAGTGTGGGTCTTACGGGACCTGGACAAAATAGATCTTGGATTCAGTGACAACCACAAAGTCCCTTGCCACAATAGGGTGGTAGCTCAGAGATTAGCGGGCCAACCAATCTCAGCCAGAGGTGCAACATGTATAGCCACCCCTGACTGTCACCTCTAACTCCTTGCAACACCATGGGAGAGAGTCTAACCCCTATTGGACGGGTTCCAGAGCCCATGCTATGCGTCAAGGTGAGTCCGACTCCTTCCCCCCCAAGAGAGGTCACATTCCACATCCACAGCGCTAACCCTGCAACCGTGGCTCGGATTTCCAAGGTCCCTGCTTTCGGCTGCCGTCCAACTCACAATACACCCGATCCCTTTGGGGAGGACCCGTATTGCCTCTAAGGGGAGGACCCGTATTGTCTCTTTGGGCTGTGCCCCGTCGGCCACCAGGCGCTCGCCATCGAGCCCCACCTCCAGACCTCGCTCCAGGGGGAACCTTAGTGACCCGCATCCAGTTTGGGGAATCCTAGTGACCAAGCTTGTGTCTTGTCCCTTGAGCTACTCTTTGTCTGCTCCCTCACAGAGGACCCGTTGGTCCTACGGGACCTGGACTACATAGCTCTTGGATTCATTGACAAACACAAAGTCCCTTACCACGATAGGGTGGTAGCTCAGAGAGGAACGGGCCAACCGCTAATTCGTTATTAAACAATAATACATTAAATTGTGAGTTTGTGTAACTCGAGAAAAAAATTAGGATACTGTAGAAAAAAAAAAACGAGTGATATGGCTCCTGGCAGTAAGCATTTTTGTCCGACTCCTTCCCCCCAAAAGAGGTCACATTCCACATCCAAAGCGCTAACCCTGCAACCGTGGCTCGGATTTCCAAGGTCCCTGCTTTCGGCTGCCGTCCAACTCACAATACACCCGATCCCTTTGGGGAGGACCCGTATTGCCTCTTAGGGGAGGACCCGTATTGCCTCTTTGGGCTGTGCCCCGTCGGCCACCAGGCGCTCGCCATCGAGCCCCACCTCCAGACCTCGCTCCAGGGGGAACCTTAGTGACCCGCATCCAGTTTGGGGAATCCTAGTGACCAAGTTTGTGTCTTGTCCCTTGAGCTACTCTTTGTCTGCTCCCTCACCGAGGACCCGTTGGTCTTACGGGACCTGGACAACATAGCTCTTGGATTCATTGACAACCACAAAGTCCCTTACCACAATAGGGTGGTAGCTCAGAGAGGAACGGGCCAACCGCTAATTCGTTATTAAACAATAATACATTAAATTGTGAGTTTGTGTAACTCGAGGAAAAAATTGGGATACTGTCGAAAAAAACCCGAGTGATATGGCTCCTGGCAGTAAGCATTTTTGAACAGATCTCTTGAAAGTTTCATGATTTCTTGCTTTGCCATGGGGAAAAAAGTCTGGATTCACTGGGAATCGAACCTGGACCGTCTTCCATATTTCATCGGGTCAAGCAAAGGGGAAGACTTAGCGTGAGAGACGAGTCTAAAAGTTGAGCTCGTCATCCGTTCGACGTCTTCAGCCTGGTCCAAACTTCTGCTTTCATGCCGGCTCCCATTGTTTGCTTCCTACCGTTTTTTTTTTCCCTGCACAGCGTTTTATCTCGGCAAGATCAAAGTGGACCGAATTAGACATGCAAAGACTTCATTAAAACAAATAAAAAAGGTAAGGTTATACCTCCGCTGGAATAAGTTCAATCGTAATGAGGGGGATGATTTGGGACGGAAACGAAGAGTCGGGTCTATTTGGGAACTCTGCTGGGGGGTTGGGGGGAGGGGGGGGGGTTTGCCGCCAAGGAGAAGGTTTTTGTTGCAGGGAAAAATTACGCGTTTTTATTTTTTATTACAGAGTGCGTGCAGAGTCTTGTTTGGTTGAACACAACAAAACCCTTCAAAAACACCCTGACTGAAAATAAAGGGAAACATTTCATTTGAGCACGAAAGATCGATAGATGGAAGTTAGGGCTGCACACAAATGTTTTATTCCCCTTTAAATCAATTTAGAATTTTCAAAAATCAATATATACAGTCGTAGTCAAAAGTGTACATACACTTGTAAAGAACATAATTGTATGGCTGTCTTGAGTTTCCAATCATTTCTACAACTCTTGTTTTTTTTAGTGATAAGTGATTGGAGCACATACTTGGTGGTCACAAAAAAAACATTCATGAAGTTTGGTTCTTTTATGAATTTATTATGGGTCTACTGAAAATGTGCTGACCACAGAACTTTCCTCCAGAAAGAAAAAAAAACATACTGCATGCAATTGCATAGCTTTTAAACTTTAATAATACCTAAAATGCCATAAATATCTCATCATACATTCCAAACGTTTTGTATTAAAAAAAAAACATTTATTTGAATTATTATTTCAAAGCGAGTTATCCCTCAAGTTGAACACTGTAAAAACGATTACAATGTACAATGACTTTTGGTAACATTTTGGCAACTGAGCTGCCAGTTTTTGATTGTAAAATGTAGGGTCGTTTATACAGGGTGTTACGGTAAATGGAAAAACGCTACCACTGTTTTTTTGAATATGAGTATGATTTTTTTTTCCATTAATAGTAATTAGGTGTGCGCAAAAAAAATTGCATACCATTCGCGATTTTGATTTATACCGATTCTAAATTGATCACATTTTTCAAAAATCGATTAAAAATATTTGTATGTAAATATAAATATATACACACATATATGTATATAAATATATGTGTGTATATATATATATATATATATATATATATATATATATATATATATATATATATATATATATATATATATATATATATATATATATATATATATATATATATATATATATATATATATATATATATATATATATATATATATATATATGTATATGTATATGTATGTATATGTATATATATATATATATATATATATATATATATATGTCTTAATTAGATTATCCAAAAAAAATAGTGCTCGATACCGTGGTAGAGCGTAATATGTATGTGTGGGAAAAAATCACAAGACTATTTCATCTCTACAGGCCTGTTTCATGAGGGGTTTTCCTCAATCCTCAGGAGATTTTTAGAAAAATCTCCTGAGGATTGAGGAAAACCCCTCATGAAACAGGCCTGTAGAGATGAAATAGTCTTGTGATTTTTTTCCCACACATACATATATATATATATATATATATATATATATATATATATATATATATATATATATATATATATATATATATATATATATATATATATATATATATTGTGTATATTTATATGTATATGTATATACTGTATATGTACAAACCCCGTTTCCATATGAGTTGGGAAATTGTGTTAGATGTAAATATAAACGGAATACAATGATTTGCAAATCATTTTCAACCCATATTCAGTTGAATATGCTACAAAGACAACATATTTGATGTTCAAACTGATAAACATTTATTTTTTTGCAAATAATCATTAACTTTAGAATTTGATGCCAGCGACACGTGACAAAGAAGTTGGGAAAGGTGGCAATAAATACTGATAAAGTTGAGGAATGCTCATCAAACACTTATTTGGAACATCCCACAGGTGTGCAGGCTAATTGGGAACAGGTGGGTGCCATGATTGGGTATAAAAGCAGATTCCATGAAATGCTCAGTCATTCACAAACAAGGACGGGGCGAGGGTCACCGCTTTGTCAACAAATGCGTGAGCAAATTGTTGAACAGTTTAAGAACAACATTTATCAACCAGCTATTGCAAGGAATTTAGGGATTTCACCATGTACGCTCCGTAATACCATCAAAAGGTTCAGAAAATCTGGAGAAATCACTGCACGTAAGCAGCTAAGCCCGTGACCTTCCATCCCTCAGGCTGTACTGCATCAACAAGCGACATCAGTGTGTAAAGGATATCACCACATGGGCTCAGGAACACTTCATATATATATATATACATATATATATATATATATATATATATATATATATGTATATGTGTATATATTTATATGTATATGTATATGTGTATATGTAGACATAGCGCTCATTAGCATTAAAGCTACAGACACCTTAAATGTTCCCAGAATTGTCATATTCAACACTTTCTCTGGAAAATGTTGTAATCGGAGACCATTAACCTGAGTTTGTTTTGCATTCACCAGCTTTCTGGTGGGCTCGCGTTCCCACGCGTCCCGAGTCCCTCTTTGCACACGTAAAAGCGCCAAAGCAGCAGCGCTTTAGCAGCCACACCAATATTTACTCCTGCTAACAGTCGGATGTGTTGTTTCTGGCCTCCGCCATCTGTCGCCTTGTCTGCCGGCACTCCCTCCTCCAGCGAGCGTGTGATGCTCGTCAGGGGAGGAAGAAGCCGTAAAAAACTCAATTTGTTTGTGGAGCTATCACAGATAAACAACAGAAAGCCCACTGAAAGAATTGTACTTTTGCTTTTGTCCTCTCCACATGCATTTTGATATATTTTGTACGTTAAAGATGCTCCGGCTGTTTGATTGTAGCGTGCATCTTAGTTTTAGTTTATTAACGGAAACTGGAGATGTGGAAATCGCCATGTAAAATCGCTAATGCTAATAAGCAGCATGTCATTAGCAAAGCCAATGTACAAACCCCAAAAGCAGTGAAGTTGTCACGTTGTGTAAATGGTAAATAAAAACAAAATGCAATGATTTGCAAATCCTTCTCAACTTATATTCAATTGAGTAGACTGCAAAGACAAGATATTTAATGTGCAAATAATCAATAACTTACAATTTAATGGTGCCTTCACAGATTCCACAGTTTCCAAAAAACAATTTGAAATGTGGACTCGTCAGACCACAGAACACTTTTCCGCTTTGCATCAGTCCATCTTAGATGAGCTCGGGCCCAGCAAAGCAGGCGGCGTTTCTGGGTGTTGTTGATAAATGGCTTTTCCATCGCATCGTAGAGTTTTAACTTGCACTTACAGATGTAGCGACCAATTGCAGTTACTGACAGTGGTTTTCTGAGGTCTTCCTGAGTCCATGCGGTGATATCCTTTACACGCCGATGTCGGTTTTTGATACAGTACCGCCGGAGGGATCGAAGGTCCGTAATATCATCGCTTACGTGGAGTGATTTCTCACGCATTTGTTCACAAAGTGGTGACCTCCAAACATATTGCTGGGTATTGTGGCCAAACAGCTCATTTTTTGTTTCATTTGACCACAGAAGGTCTTATCTTTGTCCATGTGATGTCAAAATGTATAAATAAATGGTTGATTTCTGCGCTTTTGAGTGTTATAGGAGTTTTTACGGTAATCTACATCACAGCAGCTCAGACCAGAGTGGGCGGGGTTTGTTTTCAGAGCATCTAGCCCGAAACGTGTGTCAGAAACAACACATTTTTACAACAAATGTCTGCAAAAAAGCGATAATATATCATATTTTAGGTGTTTATTACACTTTGCATTCATATTTTGCTGTTTGTTACATTTTTGTTGCGTTTTGCTTGATAGAAAAGGTGATGCCTCTAATGCCAGGAACACCATTCCCACCGTCAAGCATGGTGGTGGTAGTATTATGCTCTGGGCCTGTTTTGCTGCCAATGGAACTGGAACATTTTTTTTTTAATTTTTATTTTTTTTTTAATTTTATTTTATTTTATTTTATTTTTTTATTTTTTTTAAATGTATTTATTTTTTTATTTTTTTTATTATTATTATTATTATTTTTTTAAGTAAATGGGACAATGAAAAAGGAGAATTACCTCCAAATTCTTCAGGACAAGCTAAAATCATCAGCCCGGAGGTTGGGTCTTGGGCGCAGTTGGGTGTTCCAACAGGACAATGACCCCAAACACACGTCAAAAGTGGTAAAGGAATGGCTAAATCAGGCTAGAATGAAGGTTTTAGAATGGCCTTCCCAAAGTCCTGACTTAAACGTGTGGACAATGCTGAAGAAACAAGTCCATGTCAGAAAACCAACACATTTAGCTGAACTGCACCAATTTTGTCAAGAGGAGTGGTCACGATTGGGTCGCAGCTTAATGCGGGGTTTGTTCCCTCGGGATGCAGACGGACCACTCCCGACAAGACGTGCAGGTAGGAGATGATTTATTTATCATAAATCATACCTAAAACAGAAAACAAGCAAAAGGAAAATGTGCCGATCGCAGGGGAAGCTAAGGTAACCAACTAGCACAGGAATCATAGACTAAGAAACAAGAACGTAACATGTTGCGTATAGCAAACAATGAAGCCAGACCGAGTGTGGTGAGCAACGAGAATAAATAGCTCTCTGATTAGTGGTCGGCAGCAGGTGAGCGTACCGACCGTTAACCAGAGGCAGGTGAACCCAATAATCCCCATGGAAACCAAAACCAACCCAGAGGTGCATGTCAGGTTCAAACACTGATGACATCTATTAAACAAGACAAGAAAGCAAAGAATCAAACAGAGACAGAATTAAATTTGGACTCAATTGAGGAGAGACGCCGTCGACCTGTAACCGCCTACGGTGTCTTAGCACGCTCTGACGAAAAAGGTTTACGTCTCCTCCTTTATTTAGATATTCAATGTTTACACAACAACACATGTCTCAACAGGAATGGGGGGGGTATGTAAACAGTTCTTGTTTTTGGTCACATTGAAGACAAAAGCAGAAGATGCCTCGGGCTTGGGCTTGTCCTTGATTCGGTTTGAGCGGGTCTTCGATGACAACAGATAACCCCTCCCGTCTCCTCTCATCGTACACAGTGGAATTTTCCAAGCCTTTGACTTGGTGGAACAAAGACAGCTCTCATCTGTTCACTGGAACTGAGAACGGAAAGTTTTTTGATAATTCACATACAATTTTTCTGACAGTGCACAAAACAGGAACTAAAGGAGTCCAAACCTAACAGAACATAACTAAACAAAGCATGATACGGGCCACGGATCATGACAGGAGTGGTCAAAAATGGATGGCTACCAGAAGCGCCTTATTGCAGTGAAACTTGCCAAGGGACATGTAAGCAAATATTAACATTGCTGTATGTATAAGACGCGACTGGGATGAGAATCAGCACCTCCAAGTCCGAGTCCATGGTTCTCGCCCGGAAAAGGGTGGAATGCCATCTCCGGGTTGGGGAGGAGACCCTGCCCCGAGTGGAGGAGTTCAAGTACCTCGGAGTCTTGTTCACGAGTGAGGGAAGAGTGGATCGTGAGATCGACGGTGCGGCGTCTTCAGTAATGCGGACGCTGTATCGATCTGTTGTGGTGAAGAAGGAGCTGAGCCGGAAGGCAAAGCTCTCAATTTACCGGTCGATCTACATTCCCATCCTCACCCATGGTCATGAGCTTTGGGTTATGACCGAAAGGACAAGATCACGGGTACAAGCGGCCGAAATGAGTTTCCTCCGCCGGGTGGCGGGTCTCTCCCTTAGAGATAGGGTGAGAAGCTCTGTCATCCGGTAGGAGCTCAAAGTAAAGCCGCTGCTCCTCCACATGGAGAGGAGCCAGATGAGGTGGTTCGGGCATCTGCTCAGGATGCCACCCAAACGCCTCCCTAGGGAGGTGTTTAGGGCACGTCCGAGCGGTAGGAGGCCACGAAGAAGACCCAGGACACGTTGGGAAGACTATGTCTCCCGGCTGGCCTGGGAACGCCTCGGGATTCCCGGGAAGAGCTAGACGAAGTGGCCGGGGGGAGGAAAGTCTGGGCTTCCCGGCTTAGGCCGACCTCAGATAAGCGGAAGAAGATGGATGGATGGATGGATGGATGGATGGATGGATGGATGGATGGATGGATGGATGGATACTTTTGACCCAGCACATTTGCTCACATTTTCAGTAGACCCATAATAAATTCATAAAAGAAGCAAACTTCATGAATGTTTTTTTTGTGACCAACAAGTATGTGCTCCAATCAGTCTGTGGAGGGGGGGCGTGGTCGGCGCGCTTGCTGCAGGAGCGGGTTGTGCCAGGACCGGCATTGGAACACAGCTGACAGGTGATCAGATTGCCCAGCTGGGGTTGGTGACAGGTGATTAGATTGCCCAGCTGGGGCAAGTTGTCTAATCACCTGTTGTTCTTATCAGTAGCGGCCGGGAGCAGAAGGAGTAGGAGGGCTTGGAGGGACGGAAACTGATGAGACGGACTGAAAAGTCAAGAACCGTGCCAACCCATTTGATGAGCAATAAAACTTTATTGGACTCTGAACCCTGGACTCCAGTGTACGCGTGTGATCAGCAGACCCCTCGAGGAGCCGACTTCCAATCACCAAAAAATAAGAGTTGTAGAAATGATCGGGTCTGAGCTACAACGAGTACAAGAGCGCCGCTTCCTGTGTAGAACTACCGCCTCCTAAATCTGTCCCCTTTGTTTCCTGACGCCTCTCCAGAACCGGTGATTGGACGTTTGGACGTGGGCCTCCTCCGCACAGCCAGCGTCTGCTTGTGGAGCTCAGTCAGTCAGTCAGTCAGCCAGTCAGTCAGTCAGTCAGTCAGTCAGTCAGTCAGTCAGCCAGTCAGTCAGTCAGTCAGTCAGTCAGTCAGTCAGTCAGTCAGTCAGTCAGCCAGTCAGTCAGTCAGTCAGTCAGTCAGTCAGCCAGTCAGTCAGTCAGTCAGCCAGTCAGCCAGTCAGTCAGTCAGTCAGTCAGTCAGTCAGCCAGTCAGTCAGTCAGTCAGTCAGTCAGTCAGTCAGTCAGTCAGTCAGTCAGCCAGTCAGTCAGTCAGTCAGTCAGTCAGTCAGTCAGTCAGTCAGTCAGTCAGTCAGTCAGCCAGTCAGTCAGTCAGTCAGTCAGGGGAGTGTTTGACTCTCCCACGCTCGTCTGATGACTGACACACTCCAGCCTGCACACACTATGTTTAGAAACACATGCTGGGGGCTTCACATTCATGCATCCATGCTGGGGGCTTCACATTCATGCATCCATGCTGGGGGCTTCACATTCATGCATCCATGCTGGGGGCTTCGCGTTCATGCACCCATGCTGGGGGCTTCACATTCATGCATCCACATGCTTCACATTCATGCATCCATGCTGGGGGCTTCACGTTCATGCATCCATGCTGGGGGCTTCGCGTTCATGCACCCATGCTGGGGGCTTCACGTTCATGCATCCATGCTAGGGGCTTCACTTTCATGCATCCACATGCTTCACGTTCATGCATCCATGCTGGGGGATTCACGTTCATGCATCCACATGCTTTACATTCATGCATTCATGCTGGGGGATTCACGTTCATGCATCCACATGCTTCACATTCATGCATCCATGCTGGGGGCTTCACATTCATGCATTCATGCTGGGGGCTTCACATTCATGCATCCACATGCTTCACATTCATGCATCCATGCTGGGGGCTTCACGTTCATGCATCCATGCTGGGGGCTTCACATTCATGCATTCATGCTGGGGGCTTCACATTCATGCATCCACATGCTTCACATTCATGCATCCATGCTGGGGGCTTCACGTTCATGCATCCACATGCTTCACATTCATGCATCCATGCTGGGGGCTTCACTTTCATGCATCCACATGCTTTACATTCATGCATTCATGCTGGGGGATTCACGTTCATGCATCCACATGCTTTACATTCATGCATTCATGCTGGGGGATTCACGTTCATGCATCCACATGCTTCACATTCATGCATCCATGCTGGGGGCTTCACATTCATGCATTCATGCTGGGGGCTTCACATTCATGCATCCACATGCTTCACATTCATGCATCCATGCTGGGGGCTTCACGTTCATGCATCCACATGCTTCACATTCATGCATCCATGCTGGGGGCTTCACTTTCATGCATCCACATGCTTTACATTCATGCATTCATGCTGGGGGCTTCACGTTCATGCATCCACATGCTTCACATTCATGCATCCATGCTGGGGGCTTCACTTTCATGCATCCACATGCTTTACATTCATGCATCCATGCTGGGGGCTTCACTTTCATGCATCCACATGCTTTACATTCATGCATTCATGCTGGGGGATTCACGTTCATGCATCCACATGCTTCACATTCATGCATCCATGCTGGGGGCTTCACATTCATGCATTCATGCTGGGGGCTTCACATTCATGCATCCACATGCTTCACATTCATGCATCCATGCTGGGGGCTTCACGTTCATGCATCCACATGCTTCACATTCATGCATTCACACTCAGATTATCAACAGGACTGACGTCCTGTTCTACCTATTGCTCCTAAAGCCCCCTGGTGGCGGAACATACAACCTTCCTGTAGCTGCCCTACTCCGGTTTACAGACACAATTCTTACATTCCGATAATTGCCACTCATTTGTGTATTTCTGCCTTGTTGTCTCAGTACTGTAAGTCCTTCTAGAAACAGACTTTTGTGAGGCCACGGGAACAATCTCCTCTTTTTTGTCCTGTCCTGTTTGTCCTTTCTAGTCTTGAAAAGAATCCCTGAAGTGGACTTGATGCAATTGTGATATGGCTGTCCTAACTTGGTCTACACGCTGCAGATGGCGTCTTTAAGAGGAAGTAAGAGCAGCTCAATTAGGCGACAATGCGGCGCTGCAAAGTGTCAGGAAGCAGCAGCCGTCACCTCTCTCACAATGTCAGCTTTCACTCTTTCACCCGCTGAAAGAACCTTTTTTCGCTCCTCCGACAGAGAAAGAAGAATATTTTTTTTTTACACAAAAGACTTTACATGGATGACACATTGTGTGAAGAATAGAAAAGTTGATAGTGGCCTCACACTCTCATGCACGGATGTTAAAGTCAAGCATCGGCAGCGAGCTCTGACCCATGTCTCAACCACAAATAGCTGCCCCCAACAAGTAAAATAAATAGTAAAACAAATAAAAACTAGAACAGCTACAAATAGCACACATATATATCTAAAAAAATGTTTTTTTGTTTTTTTTAAATATGGGTTTTTAAGCCTTTTTAAAAATCATTCACAGTCTGTGGTACCCTCAGGTGGTCAGGGAGGGTGTTCCATAGACTGGGCGTGGCGGAGCAGAAAGCCCTGGTCTCCCATAGTTCGGAGCTTTGTCCTCGGAGGTTGGAGGAGGTTAGCCTGTCTTGTGGAGGATTTGGGGGTGAGTAGTTCTTTGAGGTAGAGGGGGGGCATTACCATGGAGGCACTGGTGAGTTAGTAGGGAGACTTTGTGTTCAATCCTGAGTGGAACAGGAAGCCAGTGAAGGGATTGTGATGTGGTCGTATTTAAAGAGACTCAACACATATTTGTTTGTAGTATGCCACACCGTTTTATGTGTGGCCCGACATCTCATTTTATATGTTCCTTCACCAGCTCAATTTAAAGTGGCCCACCGCATATTTTTAAGTAGTACGTCACCTCATTTTGTGTGTGGCCCGCCACTTTGTTTATGTGGCCTGATATTTCGTTTTATATGGTCCTCCACGATTTTTGATGAGACCCACCAATTAAATTTATTGTGGCCCACCACATATTTTTATGTAGTACGCCACATCATTGTATGGGTGGCCCGCCACATTGTTTATGTGGCCTGACATTTCAATTTATATGGTCCTCCACAATATTTAAAGTGACCCACCACATATTTGTATGTAGTACTTCACCTAATTTTATGTGTATGTGTATTTAAAGTGACCCACCACATATTTTTACGTAGTACGCCACTTCATTTTATGTGTGGCCCGCCACTTCGTTTATGTAGTATGCCACATCATTTTGTGCTTGGCCCGCCACATCGTTTATGTGGCCTGACATTTTATTTTATATGGTCCTCCACAATATTTAAAGTAACACACCAAATCAATTTAAAGTGGCCCACCACATATTTTTATGAAGTACGCCACACAATTCTATGGGTGGCCCGACATTTCATTTTATATGTTCCTTCACCAGATTAACTTAATGTGGCCCACCGCAACTTTTTATGTAGTATGCCACATAATTTTGTGTGTGGCCTGCCACACCGTTTATGTGGCCTGACATTTCATTTTAAATGGTCCTCCACGATATTTAATGTGACCCATCTCATCAATTTACTGTGGCCCACCATGTATTTTTATGTAGTACGCCACGTCATATAATATATATATACTGTTTATATGTATATAAATATATATATATAAATTTATATATATATATATATATATATATATATATATATATATATATATATATATATATATATATATATATATATATATATATATATATATATATATATATATATATATATATATATATATATATATATATACCGTAATTTCCGGACTATAAGCCGCACCTGACTATAAGCCGCACCAGCTAAATTCAGGGGAAAATACAGATTGCTCCATGTATAAGCCGCACCCGACTATAAGCCGCAGGGTTTTGATGTGTAATTACCGTAGTATATAGGGGTTCCTGCTACCACGGAGGGGATTGTCGGGACAGAGATGACTGTTTGGGAACGCAAAGCGTCCCATTTATTAACAATAAATCTTTCAATCATTCAATCAAACTTTCACATCTTTGACATGGCGAACAGCATTCGTGCAGAGTACAAAGTGCTCGCCTGTACGTTATCAAAATAACCAGCCTACCGGTATATGAAAAGTCAGTCTTTAATCATTGTGTCATCGTCTTCCTCCTGCGTACTAAAACCACCGAAATCCTCTTCGTCGGTGTCGGAGAAGAACGGGCCGTAAATAAGCCGCACTGTTGTATAAGCCGCAGGGACCAGAACGAGGGGAAAAAGTAGCGGCTTATAGTCCGGAAATTACGGTATATATATATATATATATAAAAAAAAAAATATATATATATATATATATGTACCATGTATTTTTATGTAGTATGCCACGTCATATAATATATATATAATGTATGTATGTATGTATGTATGTATGTATATATACATATATATATATATATATATATATATATATATATATATATATATATATATATATATATATATATATATATATATATATATATATATATATATATATGTATGTATATATATATATATATATATATATATATATATATATATATATATATATATATATATATATATATATATATATATATATATATATATATATATATATTATTAAAGGCCTGATGCTTTTGTTTCATGACTTAAATTGAAGTTTGCAAGAATAACTCTTTTCTACTTCAACAACTTTTGACAGTGATGATCAAAACCCGGCTGTGCTCTCATTTGGAAGCTGTTCAATCATTTACTGTACTTAGTGCATTTTCATTTTGTGGCTGCAGTGTGTAATTTTCTCCAATTAAGTCCTACATTATTTAATTAAATAAATAAAAATTAAAAAAAGACTAAATAGGACCATAATTATGCATGACCCTTTTCCCCCTGTAGAAGCAGGAAACAGGGGCATATATTGTCAATAAGTAGAAGCATGAAACACGGGCATATATTGTCAATAAGTAGAAGCATGAAACACGGGCATATATTGTCAATAAGTAGAAGCATGAAACAGGGGCATATATTGTCAATAAGTAGAAGCATGAAACACGGGCATATATTGTCAATAAGTAGAAGCAGGAAACAGGGGCATATATTGTCAATAAGTAGAAGCATGAAACACGGGCATATATTGTCAATAAGTAGAAGCATCAAACACGGGCATATATTGTCAATAAGTAGAAGCAGGAAACACGGGCATATATTGTCAATAAGTAGAAGCATGAAACACGGGCATATATTGTCAATAAGTAGAAGCATGAAACACGGGCATATATTGTCAATAAGTAGAAGCATGAAACACGGGCATATATTGTCAATAAGTAGAAGCATGAAACACAGGCATATATTGTCAATAAGTAGAAGCATGAAACACGGGCATATATTGTCAATAAGTAGAAGCATCAAACACGGGCATATATTGTCAATAAGTAGAAGCAGGAAACAGGGGCATATATTGTCAATAAGTAGAAGCATGAAACACGGGCATATATTGTCAATAAGTAGAAGCATGAAACACGGGCATATATTGTCAATAAGTAGAAGCATGAAACAGGGGCATATATTGTCAATAAGTAGAAGCATGAAACACGGGCATATATTGTCAATAAGTAGAAGCATGAAACACGGGCATATATTGTCAATAAGTAGAAGCATGAAACAGGGGCATATATTGTCAATAAGTAGAAGCATGAAACACGGGCATATATTGTCAATAAGTAGAAGCAGGAAACAGGGGCATATATTGTCAATAAGTAGAAGCATGAAACACGGGCATATATTGTCAATAAGTAGAAGCATCAAACACGGGCATATATTGTCAATAAGTAGAAGCAGGAAACACGGGCATATATTGTCAATAAGTAGAAGCATGAAACACGGGCATATATTGTCAATAAGTAGAAGCATGAAACACGGGCATATATTGTCAATAAGTAGAAGCATGAAACACGGGCATATATTGTCAATAAGTAGAAGCATGAAACACAGGCATATATTGTCAATAAGTAGAAGCATGAAACACGGGCATATATTGTCAATAAGTAGAAGCATCAAACACGGGCATATATTGTCAATAAGTAGAAGCAGGAAACAGGGGCATATATTGTCAATAAGTAGAAGCATGAAACACGGGCATATATTGTCAATAAGTAGAAGCATGAAACACGGGCATATATTGTCAATAAGTAGAAGCATGAAACAGGGGCATATATTGTCAATAAGTAGAAGCATGAAACACGGGCATATATTGTCAATAAGTAGAAGCATGAAACACGGGCATATATTGTCAATAAGTAGAAGCATGAAACACGGGCATATATTGTCAATAAGTAGAAGCAGGAAACACGGGCATATATTGTCAATAAGTAGAAGCATGAAACACGGGCATATATTGTCAATAAGTAGAAGCATGAAACACGGGCATATATTGTCAATAAGTAGAAGCATGAAACGCGGGCATATATTGTCAATAAGTAGAAGCATGAAACAGGGGCATATATTGTCAATAAGTAGAAGCATGAAACAGGGGCATATATTGTCAATAAGTAGAAGCATGAAACACGGGCATATATTGTCAATAAGTAGAAGCATGAAACGCGGGCATATATTGTCAATAAGTAGAAGCATGAAACACGGGCATATATTGTCAATAAGTAGAAGCATGAAACACGGGCATATATTGTCAATAAGTAGAAGCATGAAACACGGGCATATATTGTCAATAAGTAGAAGCATGAAACAGGGGCATATATTGTCAATAAGTAGAAGCATGAAACACGGGCATATATTGTCAATAAGTAGAAGCATGAAACGCGGGCATATATTGTCAATAAGTAGAAGCAGGAAACACGGGCATATATTGTCAATAAGTAGAAGCATGAAACACGGGCATATATTGTCAATAAGTAGAAGCATGAAACACGGGCATATATTGTCAATAAGTAGAAGCATGAAACGCGGGCATATATTGTCAATAAGTAGAAGCATGAAACAGGGGCATATATTGTCAATAAGTAGAAGCATGAAACAGGGGCATATATTGTCAATAAGTAGAAGCATGAAACACGGGCATATATTGTCAATAAGTAGAAGCAGGAAACACGGGCATATATTGTCAATAAGTAGAAGCATGAAACACGGGCATATATTGTCAATAAGTAGAAGCATGAAACAGGGGCATATATTGTCAATAAGTAGAAGCATGAAACAGGGGCATATATTGTCAATAAGTAGAAGCATGAAACACGGGCATATATTGTCAATAAGTAGAAGCAGGAAACACGGGCATATATTGTCAATAAGTAGAAGCATGAAACACGGGCATATATTGTCAATAAGTAGAAGCAGGAAACACGGGCATATATTGTCAATAAGTAGAAGCATGAAACACGGGCATATATTGTCAATAAGTAGAAGCATGAAACAGGGGCATATATTGTCAATAAGTAGAAGCATGAAACACGGGCATATATTGTCAATAAGTAGAAGCATGAAACACGGGCATATATTGTCAATAAGTGTGTCACCGCATCCGGTGTCTTGGCCAATTACATCAAATTAATATGATGTAATTACAGCGGGAAGATTGAAGGAGAAATGTAATGTTTGGCGGCGCGGCGGCGAGGAGGGAGGGAGGGTGGCGTAAAAGGCTGGGCTGCACTCGGGATGAGCGATGGCTTCCTCCGTCCTGTGTGTGTGTGTGTGTGTGTTGTGTTGTTGTGTTGTGTTGACGTGCCTGAGTGACGCCGCTTGCGCGCTGATGGCTTGTCAACAGAATTCTCATCAGGTGGCGTCGTCGTTAACGATGCTCCGATGATTCACTCCGATGACTTTTAATTAGTACAACAACACCTCCTATGACTTGGGACCTAAATAGAAAGCACGTGGTTAGTTTATTTTTTATTTTTTTATTTATTTTTTTAGGACGCCAATATTGGTTTGAGTCACTATTTAAGAAGGTCGCGTTATTTTCTGACCTCCACGCCACTAGGTGGCGGTAGTCTGCCTCGCCTTTGTTGCAACAGTCGAGTGTTTTTGACGACATCATCTCCAATGTTGATGTTGCGTCCTCCATTCATTGCTGTGATGATTGGCATGAATCTTAGGTCGGAAGGTCCTGAGGTCAAAGTTCACCAACACTGAGGCCAAAATTCAAGTCCATACAAACCTCATCGAGTCATATCTCCTTTTAAAGGACTCTGCGAGGGCTTTTTGGATCCCTAAGTGGTTTGTGAATATACATTTATATGATGGAGTAAACATCCAACATGCTTGGTTTTTACCTTACAACTTAACATGTGTGAAAAAACACCAAAATGCATTTATTTATTAAACTTCTTCTTCTTCTTCTTCTTCTTCTTCTTCTTCTTCTTCTTCTTCTTCTTCTTCTTCTTCTTCTTCTTCTTCTTCTTCTTCTTCTTCTTCCTTTTTTCTTTTTTCTTTTATCTTTTTCTTCTTTTTCTTTATTTTTCCTTTTTTTCCTTTTCTTCCCTTTTTTAATTTTTTTCCTTTCTATCCCTTTTTTTCCTTTGTTTCCTTTTATTTCTTTTTTCTTTTATTATATTTCTTTCTTTTTTCTTCCTTTTTTCCTTTTTTCTTCTTTTTTTCCTTTTTTCTTCTTTTACCTTTTTTCTTCTTTTTTTCCTTTTTTCTTCTTTTTTTATTTTTTCTTATTTTACCTTATTTCTTCTTTTTTTCCTTTTTTCTTCTTTTTTCTTTCTTTTTCTTCTTCTTTTTCTTCTTCTTTTTCCATTTTTCTTCTTTTTTCTTTCTTTTTCTTCTTCATTTTCCATTTTTCTTTTTTTTCTTTCTTTTTCTTCTTCCTTTTCTTCTTCTTTTTCCATTTTTCTTCTTTTTTCTTTCTTTTTCTTCTTCATTTTCCTTTTTTCTTCTTTTTTCTTTCTTTTTCTTCTTCTTTTTCTTCTTCTTTTTCCTTTTTTCTTCTTTTTTCTTTCTTTTTCTTCTTCTTTTTTCTTTCTTTTTCTTCTTCTTTTTCTTCTTCTTTTTCCTTTTTTCTTCTTTTTCTTTCTTTTTCTTCTTTTTTTTCTTTCTTTTTTCTTTCTTTTTCTTCTTTTTGTTCATCCTTTTTTCTTTCTTGTTCTTTTTTTTCTTCATTTTTTTTCTT
>NC_084732.1:3650673-3675673 GCF_033978785.1 Entelurus aequoreus | reverse complement strand
GTCCAGTCCATTGGGAGGCCAGCAGGGGATCGGGGCTCAGAGAAGTCACCGACTGATGGTCACCCCCGGTCTCGAATTCATGTGAAAGTCCAGTCCATTGGGAGACCTGCAGGGGATCGGGGCGCAGAGACGTCACCAACTGATGGTCACCCCAAGTCCTGACTTCATGTGAAAGTCCAGTCCATTGTGAGACCAGCTGAGGATCATTTTGAACGGAGACAAGTCGGGGCGCAGAGACGTCACCGACTGATGCATAAGGAGTGGTCAATACCGGGTCCCGACTTCATGTGAAAGTCCCATTGGGAGACCAGCAGGGGATCGAGAACGCAGATACGTCACCGACTGATGGTCACCCCGGGTGCCGACTTCATGTGAAAGTCCAGCCCATTGGAAGTCCAGCAGGGGATCAGAGTGCATAAACGTCACCGACTGATGGTCACCCCGGGTCCAGACTTCATGTGGAAGTCCAGTCCATTGGGAGACCAGCTAGGGATAATTTTGAATGGAGACAAGTCGGGGCGCAGAGACGTCACCGACTGATGCATAAGGAGTGGTCAAAACCGGGTCCCGACTTCATGTGAAAGTCCCATTGGGAGACCAGCAGGGGATCGAGAACGCAGATACGTCACCGACTGATGGTCACCCCGGGTGCCGACTTCATGTGAAGTCCAGCCCATTGGGAGACCAGCAGGGGATCGGGGTGCATAAACGTCACCGACTGATGGTCACCCCGGGTCCAGACTTCATGTGAAAGTCCAGTCCATTGGGAGACCAGCTAGGGATAATTTTGAATGGAGACAAGTCGGGGCGAGAGACGTCACTGACTTATGCATAAGGAGTGGTCAATACCGGGTCCCGACTTCATGTGAAAGTCCCATTGGGAGACCAGCAGGGGATCGAGAACACAGATACGTCACCGACTGATGGTCACCCCGGGTGCCGACTTCATGTGAAAGTCCAGCCCATTGGAAGACCAGCAGGAGATCAGAGTGCATAAACGTCACCGACTGATGGTCACCCCGGCTCCCGACTTCATGTGAAAGTCCAGTCCATTGGGAGATCAGCTAGGGATATTTTTGAATGGAGACAAGTCGGGGCGCAGAGACGTCACCGACTGATGCCTAAGGAGTGGTCAACCCGGGTCCCGACTTCACGTGAAAGTCCAGTCCATTGGGAGACCAGCAGGGGATCATCTTGAATGGAAACAAGTCAGCAGCGTAGGGACGTCACCGACTGATGCACAAGGAGTGGTCCATCCTGGGTTCCGACTTGGAACAACTAGCGCGTCCTCCGTGGAGGCTGATCCGTGGTCGCAGAAAAGAGAGACAGCAGATCAACTGGTCTAAAAGTGGGGTGTATTTAAAGGCTACAGTATATAGATGAGTTTTAAGGTGGGACTTAGCATCTCTAACTGTTACCCTCGTTTGACACCAAAGCCCCTCTTGCATGTAGACACGTCGGGGCGCAGAGACGTCACCGACTGATGCATAAAGAGTAGTCCACCCCGGGTCCCGACTTCATGTGAAAGTCCAGTCCATTGGGAGACCAGCAGTGGATCATCTTTAATGGAAACAAGTCAGCAGCGTAGGGACGTCAACGACTGATGCACAAGGAGTGGTCCATCCTGGGTTCCGACTTGGAACAACTAGCGCGTCCTCCGTGGAGGCTGATCCGTGGTCGCAGAAAAGAGAGACAGCAGATAAACTGGTCTAAAAGTGGGGTGTATTTAAAGGCTAGAGTATATAGATGAGTTTTAAGATGGGACTTAAATGCTTCTACTGAGGTAGCATCTCTAACTGTTACCCTCGTTTGACACCAAAGTCCCTCTTGCATGTAGACACGTCGGGGCGCAGAGACGTCACCGACTGATGCATAAGGAGTGGTCCACCCCGGGTCCCGACTTCATGTGAAAGTCCAGTCCATTGGGAGACCAGCAGGGGATCATCTTGAATGGAAGCAAGTCAGCAGCGCAGAGACGTCACCGACTGACGCACAAAGAGTGGCCCAAAGCTGCCAGCCACTAGGGGCGCTGCTCCATTTTCCGTCATACCACATGGGGTGAGGCGTTGGAGGCATGGCATACGGGTATGTTTGTGTGTGGCATGTATTTTTTTTTCCTGAATGCATATTTGATTTGATACTTGGGGGTATTGATTCAAATCAGAATCGATTCTCAATTTGAAACGATTCTTGATTCAAAATCAAGCGTTCTTTAATAGCTCTAACGACTAGGCCACCTACTCAGTGGCCAGGTGGTAAGAGTGTCCGCTCAGAGATCGGTAGGTCGTGAGTTCAAACCCCGGCCGAGTCATACCAAAGACTATAAAAATGGGACCCATTCCTCAGCATCAAGGGTTGAATTTGGGGGTTAAATCACCAAAAATGATTCCCGGGCGTGGCCACCGCTGCTGCCCACTGCTCCCCTCACCTCCCAGGGGTTGAACAAGGGGATGGGTCAAATGCGGAGGACAAATTTCACCACACCTAGTGTGTGTGTGACAATCATTGGTACTTTAACTTTAACTTTAACTTTAACTTTAACTTTAACTTTAACTTTAACTTTAACATGCTCCGTGTGAAGGTGGTCCGAAATCCAAAAACTTCAATTGGGCCACAGGTCCTGCAGTTGGACGCACATAGTGAAGTAAGGTTCCCGGAAAAGGGGCTTTGGTGTCAAATGAGGGTAACAGTTAGAGATGCTACTTCAGTAGAAGCATTTAAGTCCCATCTTAAAACTCATTTATATACTCTAGTCTTTAAATTCACTCCCTTTTTAGACACCTAGTGTGTGTGTGAAAATCATTGGTACTTTAACTTTAACTTTAATAACATTGAGTGCCAGTTCTATGATTAACTACATTCCTCCATAAAGTGTAAAAACAGCTCTGATACATTTCTATATCACTCAAAATAAAACAGGTTTTGTTAAATAAGATTCTACCCAAACATTTAATAAAGTCAAATACAAATAAGGCAACAAGAGAAGTACGCAACACGTCTCTTTTCTAAAGTACAGCAGGGGGCATCTACCCTCTATATCCAAAATATGATTTGCCTGAGTGGCTGTTCAGAAAAGATTGAAAAAAAATAAAATAAAAAATTATATAAAAATTAAAAAAAAAAGTTTTTTAAATGTTTTGAATCGATTAAGAATTGTTAAAAAATAACAATTAATTTGCACGTAAGCCTGCAACAAAACCTTTTCTGAAAAAGCTGTCGCAAATTCAGACGCTTCACAAAAAATAAAAAATAAAATAAAACTGCAGCGATACTGTTGAATATATACTATACCTCGTCCATCACAACTGAGCATTATCTTTCCCCGAGCAGAGTTTTGCTATCTGCATGTGCGCCACTCAGATAATTATGGAGAGAACACTGCTGGTGCAGCAATTTGGAGCGTCAACAATGTCCACGAGGACAACCAGCCTGGTTGTTTGTCTTTCCAGAACAACGTGTGACTGCCAGAACACCGCCGACGTGTGAAACATTATTCCCTTTTAAACGCTGCGGAAAACAAAACACACAAAAAAAAAAAACATAGTCGATCCCCGCGGCGGTGGACGGGGGACTGAAAAGAGTGTTTGCGAGCTAATGCATCAAACACCAGAGTAATTCATTACAATTAGCGGCGACTCATTAAGGTAAGTAATGTTACTGCGTCCCCTGGCGGACGGCAATCTAATCAAAGACACGTCTTCACGGGGGACATTCATAATAGAGACGGACAAGAAAGCTAAATATCATTAGAGGCAAGGGGGGGGGGGGGGGGGGGACGACTATGTGGACGTCTGCAGTAACCGTGACGGACTGAAGGTGGTGCTAGAGTAGACGCACAGCAGTAGGATTGTACAACATCAACAATATAAATTATGTACATTTTAGTTAAATTGCCCGATCGTAATAATGCACGAAGGTAACGCCACCTAGCTAAACTGGGAGCTACAAACCGCGTAATATAATGTAGCGTCCTGATTGGTGGCTAGCTAGCGCGGCTAAAGTAAGTCCGATCATGTCCAAGTTGCTTACTCCTTGCATCCACGTCTTGAACATGGTTTATAAATCGAAAAGTTTGTATACTGAAGCAGAGCTCCCCGTAAGAAACAATGTAAACATGAATACTGGGTTGTAATCCTTTCATCCATGTTGCCGGAAAAAAAAACTATTCACAACTTCAGCGAAACCTCGATGATGGATCTTAATTGGTTCTTGAACATTGTTCATAAATCGTAAAGTTTTTAGAGTGAAGCAGAGCTCCCTGTAAGAAACAATGTATCCATCCATCCATCCATCCATCCATCTTCTTCCGCTTATCCAAAGTCGGGTCGCAGGGAAGCCCAAACTTTCCTCTCCCCAGCCACTTCGTCCAGCTCTTTTCGAGGGATCCAGAGGCGTTCCCAGGCCAGCCGGGAGACATAGTCTCCCCAACGTGTCCTGCGTCTTCCCCGTGGCCTCTTACCAGTCGGACGTGTCGTGGCATCCTGACCAGATGCCCAAACCACCTCACCTGGCTCCTCTCCATGAGGAGGAGCAGCGGCTTTACTTTGAGCTCCCCCCGGATGGCAGAGCTTCTCACCCTATCTCTAAGGGAGAGCCCCGCCACCCGGCGGAGGAAACTCATTTGGGCCGCTTGTACCCGTGATCTTGTCCTTTTGGTCATAACCCAAAGCTCATGACCATAGGTGAGAATGGGAACGTAGATCGACCGGTAAATTGAGAACTTAGCCTTCCGGCTTAGCGCCTTCTTCACCACAACAGCATCCGCATTATTGAATACGCCGCACCGATCCGCCTGTCGATCTCACGATCCACTCTTCCCTCACTCGTGAACAAGACTCCGAGGTACTTGAACTCCTCCACTTGGGCAGGGTCTCCTCCCCAAGTGGTGGAAAGGGGTGGAGATGGCACTCCACCATTTTCCGGGCGAGAACAATGGACTCGGACTTGGAGGTGCTGATTCTCATCCCAGTCGCTTCACACTCGGATGCGAACCGATCCAGTGAGAGCTGAAGATCCTGGTCAGATGAAGCCATCAGGACCACATCATCTGCAAAAAACAGAGACCTAATCCTGCAGCCACCAAACCAAATCCCCTCAACGCCCCGACTGCGCCTAGACATTCTGTCTTTAAAAGTTATGAACAGAATCGGTGACAAAGGGCAGTCCAACCCTCACTGGAAACGTGTCCGATTTACTGCCGGCAATGCGGACCAAGCTCTGACACTGATCATACAGGGAGCGGACCGCCACAATCAGACAGTCCGATACCCCATACTCTCTGAGCACTCTCCACAGGACTTCCAGAGGGACACGGTCGAATGCCTTCTCCAAGTCCACAAAGCACATGTAAACTGGTTGGGCAAACTCCCATGCACCCTCAAGAACCCTGCCGAGAGTATAGAGCTGGTCCACAGTTCCACGACCAGGACGAAAACCACACTGTTCCTCCTGAATCCGAGGTTTGACTATCTGACGTAGCCTTCTCTCCAGTACACCCCTTACCGGGAAGGCTGAAACAATGTAAACATGAATAATTGGTTGCTATCCTTTCATCCACGTCGGCGAACATAAAAAACATGTATTAGTTCATTGAAACCTTGATTTATGAACTCGATTGGTTCTTGAGCATGGTTCATAGATCAATAGGTGTGTATAGTGAAGCAGAGCTCCTCGTAAGAAACAATGTAAACATGAATAATTGGTTGTAATCCTTTCATCCGCATCAGCGAAAACAAACCCATTCACAATTTCAGCGAAACCTGGTTCTTGAACATGGTTCATAGATCGAAAAGTTTGTATAGTGAAGCAGAGCTAACCGTAAGAAACAATGTAAACATGAATAAATGTTTGTAATTCTTTCATCCACGTCAGCGAAAACAAACCCATTCACAACATCAGTGAAACCTGGATTTATGAACTTAATTGGTTCTTGAACATGGTTCATAGATCAAAAAGTTTGCATAGTGAAGCAGAGCTCCTCGTAAGAAACAATGTAAACATGAATAATTGGTTGTAATCTTTCCATACATGTTGGCGAAAAAAAGTCAATTACAACCTCAGCAAAACCTCAATTTGTGAACTTAATTGGTTCTTGAACATGGTTCATAGATCAAAAAGTTTGTATAGTGAAGCAGAGCTCACCGTAGGGAACAATTTAAACATGAATAATTGCTTGTAATCCTTTCATCCATGTCGGCGAAAAAAACCAACTAATTTACAACTTCAGTGAAACCTCAATGTGTGAACTTAATTGGTTCTTGAACATGGTTAATAGATCGAAAAGTTTGTATAGTGAAGCAGAGCTCCCTGTAAGAAACAATGTAAACATGAATAATTGGTTGTAATCTTTTCATACATGTTTGCGAAAAAAAGTCAATTACAACCTCAGCAAAACCTCAATTTGTGAACTTAATTGGTTCTTGAACATGGTTCATAGATCAAAAAGTTTGTATAGTGAAGCAGAGCTCACCGTAGGGAACAATTTAAACATGAATAATTGCTTGTAATCCTTTCATCCATGTCGGCGAAAAAAACCAACTAATTTACAACTTCAGTGAAACCTCAATGTGTGAACTTAATTGGTTCTTGAACATGGTTAATAGATCGACAAGTTTGTATAGTGAAGCAGAGCTCCCTGTAAGAAACAATGTAAACATGAATAATTGGTTGTAATCCTTTCATACATGTTGGCGAAAAAAAGCCATTTACAACTTCAACAAAACCTCAATTTAGAAGGCTACCTTAGATGAAGTGGTGGGATATGTAAATGATGTGGCAGGCCAAATAAAATGAGTTGGCAAGCCAGATTAAGTGAAGTGGCTGGCTATGATGTGGCGGGCCACATAAAATGACATAAAATGATATGGTTGGCCAGATTAAATGATGTGGTGGGCCATATAAAATGTTCTGACAGGCCACCTTAGATGAAGTGGCGGGCCATGTAAATGATGTTGCTGGCCACTTTAAATGATTTGGCAGGCCACATTAAGTGAAATGACTGGCTATGATGTGGCGGGCAACATAAATTATATGGTTGTTCAGTTTAAATGATGTGGCGGGCCACTTTAAGTGGAGTGACAGGCCACATTAAAGGATTTGGAAGGCCAAATTAAATAAATTGGCAGGCCAGATTAAGTGAAGTGGCTGGCTATGATGTGGTGGGCCACTTTAAAGGGCATAAAATTATATCGTTGGCCAGCTTAAATGAAGTGGCGGGCCATCCTTAGATGAAATGACGGGCCATGTAAATGATGTGGCTGGTCAGTTTAAATGATGCGGCAGGCCACATTAAGTGAAATGGCTGGCTATGATGTGGCGGGCTTGGTTGATGATATGGTTGTCCAGATTAAATGATGTGGCTGGCCACTTTAAATGATGTGGCGGTCCATTTTTAATGATGTGACAGGCCACTTTAAGTGAAGTGGCTGGCTATGATGTGGCGGGCCACATAAAATGATACGGTTGGCCAGTTAAATAACGTGGCGGGCCACGAGAAATTATGTGGCAGGTCACATTAAATGAAGTAGCGGGCCATATAAATTATGTGGCTGGCCACATTAAATTATGTGGCAGGCCACCTTAAGTTAAAAGGCTAGCTATGATGTGGCGGGCCACAAAATGATATGGTTGTCCAGTTTAAATGATGTGGCGGGCCATTTTAAATGAAGTGGGAGGCCAATTTAAATGAAGTGGAAGGCCGCAAATAAGTGAAATGGCTGGCTATGATGTGGCGGGCCAAATAAAATGATATGGTTGGGCAGTTTAAATGATGTGGCAGGCTATTTTAAATGATGTGGCAAACTATTAAATTGTGTGGTAGGCCACCGTAAATGCAGTGGCAGGCCGCTTTAAAATGAAGTAGCAGGCTACAATAAAATCAAGTGGCAGGCTATGAGGTAGCGGGCCACATAAAATGATGTGGCGGGCCAAATTAAATGAAGTGACAGGCCACTTTAAATGATTTGGCAGGCTACTTTAAATGAAATGGCAGGCCACGTTAAGTGAAATGGCTGGCTATGATGTGGCGGGCCACATATGATATAGTTGTCAAGTTTAAATGATGTGGCGGGCTGGCTATAATGTGGCGGGCCACATAAAATGATATGGTTGGCCGGATTAAATGATGTGGCGGGCCACATAACATGATGTAGCGGGCCACAAAAAATTATGTGGCAGGTCACCTTAAATGAAGTAGCGGGCCATGTAAATTATGTGGCAGGCCACTTTAAGTGAAATGGCTGGCTATGATGTGGCGGGCCGCATAAATGATATGGTTGTCCAGTTTAAATGATGTGGCGGGCCACTTTAAATGATGTGGCAGGCCTCTTTAAATGAAGTAGCAGGCCACTTTAAATGATGTGGCAGGCCGTTTTAAGTGAACTGGCTGGCTTAAATGTGGCGGGCCAAACAAAATTATATGGTTGGGCAGTTTAAATGTTGTGGCAGGCTATTTTAAATTTTGTGGCAAACTATTAAATTGTGTGGTAGGCCACAGTAAATGCAGTGGCAGGCCACTTTAAAATGAAGTAGCAGGCTACAATAAAATCAAGTGGCAGGCCACATAAAATGATGTGGCGGGCCAGATTCAATGGGTTGGCAGGCCACTTTAAATGACGTGTAGGGCCACTTTGAATAAAGAGGAGAGCCCTTGAAAAAATGTCCTAAAAGGTTGATGTTTATTCCGGGAAGATGTTAACCAGCTTGATGGTGTTGCAGTGATGGTGTTGCAGTGATGGTGTTGCAGTGATGGTGTAGCAGTGATGGTGTTGCAGTGATGGTGTTGCAGTGATGGTGTTGCAGTGATGGTGTAGCAGTGATGGTGTTGCAGTGATGGTGTTGCAGTGATGTTGTAGCAGTGATGGTGTAGCAGTGATGGTGTTGCAGTGATGGTGTAGCAGTGATGTTGCAGTGATGGTGTAGCAGGGATGGTGTTGCAGTGATGTTGCAGTGATGGTGTTGCAGTGATGGTGTAGCAGTGATGGTGTTGCAGTGAAGGTGTAGCAGTGATGGTGTTGCAGTGATGGTGTAGCAGTGATGATGTAGCAGTGATGTTGCAGTGATGGTGTAGCAGTGATGTTGCAGTGATGGTGTAGCAGTGATGTTGCAGTGATGTTGTTGCAATGATGGTGTAGCAGTGATGGTGTAGCAGTGATGTTGCAGTGATGGTGTAGCAGTGATGGTGTAGCAGTGATGGTGTAGCAGTGATGTTGCAGTGATGTTGTTGCAATGATGGTGTAGCAGTGATGGTGTAGCAGTGATGTTGCAGTGATGGTGTAGCAGTGATGGTGTAGCAGTGATGGTGTAGCAGTGATGGTGTAGCAGTGATGTTGCAGTGATGGTGTAGCAGTGATGTTGTTGCAATGATGGTGTAGCAGTGATGGTGTTGCAGTGATGGTGTTGCAGTGAGCGCGAGTGAAGGTTACACGAGTGCACGTGTGTGTCAGCACTCAGCCACTCGGTAAAAGGGACTTTTTTTTTTTTTTGTCCTCGCCATCTGTTGGCCATCCCAAGACGACGGCGAGGAAAGATGTGAGTCAGGCGTGGGTGTGCACCATTAACCACAAAGATGTGTCCAACTTCTGGACTCCAATTAGGAGGCGGTGCTAATTGAGATCATTTATTGCTGTGATACAAAATGTGCTGACGGTGCAGTAGCAGGCAGATATTCACAATAAAGGAGGCCGAACGCGAACGCGGCGCCCCCTGTGGGCGGCGGCGGTGCTGCGCCGGTGACAGATGGCGGCCGCAGCTGTTCGCAGGTAGGAGATTGGCTGGCGTCCCCCCCCCCCCCCCCCCCCCCCCCCCCCCCGGGACCCCGCCCATCTCCGTGTGGGACTTCCCGGCCGCCAGGACGCCACGGAAGGCTCCCCGCGTCAGCCGCACCTTTTTACCCCGTGGTTGGAACCCCAGGCGAGCCGCAGCCTGACTTCAGGTGTGGCCGACATTAAACTCAGATGTGGATTTAATGAGGATTATTCACACGTGGAAAATATCCCGACACCACCTGCAGCAACGGGGTGGAGATGCAACTTACTTCCTCACCGGATCACAAGCAGGAAGCCAAACAATAATAACAATAATAATGATAATAATAATGTGACATTTCAAAGCAAAGGAACGACTACATAAATAACTCGGGGGGTTTATTTTGGCGGTTCAAAGAGAAAAGGTCAAATAATAAGTCGTTATGTAAAAAAAGTTGAAATTTTACTTTTTTGAGAAAATCACACTTTTCCAAAATCTTTTCGAACGACAAATTCAGAAACTTTCTGACGACGGAGAGCAAACATCTCAACATGAAAAGCACTAATCAAAATATTATATCTTCCGGACTATAGAGCGCTAAATGTATGTTTTTGTGGCTTGTGCAGCCCTTTGAGACATTCGTGATTTAGGGCTATATAAGTCAACTTTGACTGATTGATTGAATTTCAGAAAAAAAATCAAATAAAATCCACATATAAGCCGCACTCAAATATAAGTTGCACCCACTAAACTTTAGAAAGAATAAAATCCACATATAAGCCACACCCACTAAATTCATTTATAAGCCGCACCTGACTGTAAGCCGCACCCACAACATTTAGGAAAGGAAAAAAATACATATGTAAGCCGCACCCGACTATAAACCGCACCCATTAAATAAAAAAAATAAGTTAAAAAAACATATATAAGCCGCACATGACTACAAACCGCACCCACTAAATTTTAGATCGCAAAAATCCATATATAAGTTGCACCCGGCTATAGGTTGCCCCCGCGGAATTTTAGAAGGAATAAACAATCCATATATAAGCCGCAGCACCCGACTATAAGCCGCACCCACTGAACATAACATTTTTTTTAAAAAAATCCATATTTAAGCCACAGCACATGACTATAAGCCGCACCCAATAAATTTTACAAAAAAAAAACAAAAAAACATATATAAGCCACACCCTCTAAACTTAAAACAAATAAAAATACATATTCAAGCCGCAGCACCCGACTATAAGCCGCACCCATTAAACTTTAAAAAAAATAATTTCAAAAATCCATAATCAAGCCTCAGCACACGACTATAAACCGCACCCATTAAATAAATACATTTAAAAAAAAAAAACATATATAAGCCGCACCTGACTATAAACCGCACCCACTAAATTTTAGAAAGGAAAAAATCCATATATAAGTCGCACCCGGCTATAGGCCGCACCCGCGGAATTTTAGAAGGAAAAAACAATCCATATATAAGCTGCAGCACCCGACTATAAGCCGCACCCACTAAATTTTACAAAAAAACCCCAAAAAAAACATATATAAGCCGCACCCCCGACTATAAGCCACACCCTCTAAACTTAAAAAAATAAAAATACATATTCAAGCCGCAGCACCCGACTATAAACCGCACCCATTAAAAAAATGAATACAAAAAAACATGTATAAGCCGCACCCGACTATAAGTGTCTTGCCCAAGGACACAACGGCAGTGACTAAGATGGTGGAAGCGGGGATCGAACCTGCAACCCTCAAGTTGCTGGCACGGCCACTCTACTAACCGAGCTATACCGTCCCAAGCCGCACCTGACTATAAACCGCACCCACTAAATTATAGAAAGGAAAAAAAAATCCATATACAAGCCGCAGCACTAGACTATAGGCTGCACCCGCTAAATTTTAGAAGGGAAAAAAATCCATATATAAGTTGCACCCGGCTATAGGCCGCACCCGCTAAATTTTAGAAGGGAAAAAACAATCCATATAGAAGCCGCAGTACCAGACTATAAGCCGCACCCACTAAATTTTACATAAAAAACAAAAAAAAAACATATATAAGCCGCACCCCCGACTATAAGCCACACCCTCTAAACTAAAAAAAAACAAACAAACATATTCAAGCCGCAGCACCCGACTATAAACCGCACCCATCTAATAAATAAATACAAAAAAAACATATATAAGCGCACCTGACTATAAGCCGCACCCACTAAATTTAGAAAGGAAAAAATCCATATATAAGTCACACCCGGCTATAGGCCGCACCTGAAAAATGATGAGAAAAAACATCCATATATAAGCCGCAGCACGACTATAAGCCGCACCCACTGAACTTAAAAAAATAATTTCAAAAATCCATATTTAAGCCACAGCACACGACTATAAGCTGCACCCACTAAACTTTAGAAAGAATAAAATCCACATATAAGCCACACCCACTAAATTCTAAAAAGAAAACAAACCACATACAAGCCGCACCCGTCTATAAGCCGCACACACCAAATTTCCGGAAACGAAACAAATCCATATATAAGCCGCACCTGACTGTAAGCCGCACCCACAACATTTAGGAAAGGAAAAAAATACATATGTAAGCCGCACCCGACTATAAACCGCACCCATTAAATACATTTAAAAAATTAAAAAACATATATAAGCCGCACATGACTACAAACCGTACCCACTAAATTTTAGAAAGGAAAAAAATCCATATATAAGTTGCACCCGGCTATAGGTCGCACCCGCAGAATTTTAGAAGGAATAAAAAATCCATATATAAGCTGCAGCACCCGACTATGAGCCGCACCCACTAAACTTAAAAAAAACAAAAAAAAAAAATATAAAGCCGCACCCCCCGACTATAAGCCACACCCTATATACTAAAAAAAATAAAAATACATATTTAAGCCGCAGCACCCGACTATAAACCGCACCCATTAAATAAATAAATACAAAAAAACATATATAAGCCGCACCTGACTATGAAACCGCACCCACTAAATTGTAAAAAGCAAAAAAATCCATATATAAGTCATATAGGCTATAGGCCGCACCCGCAGAATTTTTGAAGGAAAAAAAATCCACATATAAGCCGCAGCACCCAACTATAAGCCGCACCCACTAAACTTAAAAAAATAATTTAAAAAAATACATATTTAAGTCACAGCACACGACTATAAGCTGCACCCACTACATTATAAAAAAAAAAAATATATATATATATATATATATATATATATATATATATATATATATATATATATATATATATATATATATATATATATATATATATATACCTGTATTTATGCCGCAGCACCCAACTATAAGCCGCACCCATTAAATAAACAAATACAAAAAAACATATATAAGCCGCACCTGACTATAAACCACACCCACTAAATTTTAGAAAGGAAAAAATCCATATATAAGTCACACTCGGCTTTAGGCCGCACCCGCGGAATTTTAGAAGGAAAAAAAAATCCATATAAAAGCTGCAGCACCCGACTATAAGCCGCACCCACTGCATTTAGGAAAGGAAAAAATACATATGTAAGCCGCACATGACTATAAACTGCACCCATTAAATAAATAATAATTAAAAAAACATATATAAGCCGCAACTGACTATAAACCGCACCCACTAAATTATAAAAAGCAAAAAAATCCATATATAAGTCATATAGGCTATAGGCCGCACCCGCGGAATTTTAGAAGGAAAAAAAAATCCATATTTAAGCCGCAGCACCCGACTATAAGCTGCACCCACTAAACTTTAAAAAATTATTTAAAAAATTACGTATTTAAGTCACAGCACCAAAAAAACAAAAAAAAACATATATAAGCCGCACCCCCCGACTATAAGCCACACCCTATATACTAAAAAAATAAAAAAATACATATTCAAGCCGCAGCACCCGACTATAAACCGCACCCATTAAATAAATAAATACAAAAAAACATATATAAGCCGCACCTGACTATAAACCGCACCCACTAATTTTTAGAAGGAAAAAAAATCCATATACAAGCCGCAGTACCCAACTATAAGCTGCACCCGACTATAAGCCGCACCCACTTAACTTAAAAAATAATAATTAAAAAAATCCATATTCAAGCCACAGCACACAGCTATAAACCGCACCCATGAAATAAATAAATACAAAAAAACATGTATAAGCCGCACCTGACTATAAACCGCACCCACTAAATTTTAGAAAGGAAAAATCCATATATAAGTCGCACCCGGCTATAGGCTGCACCCGCAAAACTTTAGAAGGAAAAAAAAAATCCATATACAAGCCGCAGCACCCGACTATAAGCCGCACCCACTACATTTAGGAAAGGAAAAAATACATATGTAAGCCGCACATGACTATAAACTGCACCCATTAAATAAATGATAATAAAAAAAAACATATATAAGCCGCAACTGACTATAAACCGCACCCACAAAATTTTAGAAAGCAAAAAAATCCATATATAAGTCATATAGGCCGCACCCGCGGAATTTTAGAAGGAAAAAACAATCCATATAGAAGCCGCAACACCCGACTATAAACCGCACCCACTAAATTTCACAAAAAAAAAAAAAAAAAACATATATAAGCCGCACCCCCGACTATAAGCCACACCCTCTATACTAAAAAAAAAAGCATATTCAAGCCGCAGCACCCGACTATAAACCGCACCCATTAAATGAATAAATACAAAAAAAAAACATATATAAGCCGCACCTGACTATAAACCGCACCCACTAAATTTTAGAAGGAAAAAAAAATCCATATACAAGACGCAGCACCCAACTATAAGCCGCACCCGACTATAAGCCGCACCCACTAAACTTAAAAAATAATAATTAAAAAAATCCATATTTAAGCCACAGCACACAACTATAAACCGCACCCATTAAATAAATAAATACAAAAAAACATATATAAGCCGCACCCGACTATAAGCCGCACCCACTAAACTTAAAAAATAACAATTAAAAAAATCCATATTCAAGCCAAAGCACACAACTATAAGCTGCACCCATTAAATAAACAAATACAAAAAAAAAACATGTATAAGCCGCACCCGACTATAAACCGCACCCACTAAATTTTAGAAAGGAAAAATCCATATATAAGTCGCACCCGGCTATAGGCCGCACCCACTAAATTTTAGAAGGAAAAAAAAATCCATATATAAGCCGCAGCACCCGACCATAAGCTGCATCCACTAAACTTAAAAAAATATATATATTCAAAAATCCATATTTAACCTGCACCCATTAAATAAATACATTTTTAAAAAAAAACATATATAAGCCGCACCTGACTATAAACCGCACCCACTAAATTTTAAAAATCCATGTATAAGTCATATAGGCTATAGGCCCCACCCGCGGAATTTTAGAAGGAAAACAAATCCATATATAAGCCGCAGCACCCGACTATAAGCCGCACCCACTACATTTAAAAAAAAAAAAAAAACGTATATAAGCCACAGCACCCGACTATAAGCTACACCCACTAAATTTTACAAAAAATAAAAACGTATATAAGCCGCAGCACCCGACTATAAGCAGCACCCTCTAAACTTAAAAAACTTAAAAAATCCAAACATCATGGCTTTCTAGATGTATCAATATTTCTGCAATGTGTTCTAAAATGTCAGTGCAATGTTAGAAAAATGTGTTTTTTGTGTAGAAATGTCAAAGAATCAGTCCACAACTTAGTGTTCTTCATCCTAGCGTATCAAGCCATGTGTTTATTAATGTAGTTTCCATTTCATAGTATCACATTTTATGCCCGAGGCTTCTCTACAGGCAGTAATTTAAAGACAAAAGGAAGAGAAGGCACAGCTTCAGTGTCATCAACGTCAAACGCCAGAATGTCACATTTTTTTTGTGCCGCCTCCAAATTACAACGGCGGAGAGTTCCGCTCCAACAACACACTCCACTTAATATTTAGCGGCGTGCTTTTGTGACATGATAATTATCCGGCAACATGTTTGGAATTATTGGAAGAATGTGATTATGCTCGTTATTTCCCGCCACTCTGATTTAAGGGTGTCCCCCCCCCCCGCAAAACAACAGCAACAAAATACATCATCATAAATTTGATGTGGCGTTGCCGTCTTTTGAGGGTAGCGGGGCATAAAATTGGAATAGCGTTGCATGATGGCACTGGCAGGAAAATCAATTAATTGCTGCGACTGTAATAACTAGCAATGCTAGCAAGGTTCAATGCCTCTTTTTTTTTGTTGTTCTTTCCCTTCTTGGCTGTGGAGTCGTGTGGAGGCAGCGACTAAGAAGTGCAGACGTCATGCAACACTGCCAGCTCCCAAACCTTGGGCTGAAGAGGGTCATTTTGTCTCCAAGAGGAATGTTTTTCTCTCCTCACACACACACACACACACACACACACACACACACACACACACACACACACACACACACACACACACACGCACGCACGCACGCACGCACACACACACACACACACACACACACACACACACACACACACACACACACACACACACACACACACACACACACACACACACACACACACACACACACACACACACACAAGGTCTACTTGGTGGCTTTAAGTACAGAGAAGATGTTTGTGCTTACTGAGAGATAACATGAAATATATTTCACACTTGAAGTGTCTTTTCTGTTTTATCGCTACATAATGCTTATTGACATCACATTGACTCCACTAGTTCATGATTGATTATTGGGTAGTGCTGCCATCACATTGACTGCACTAGTTAATGATTGATTATTGGGTAGTGCTGCCATCACATCCACTCCATTAGTTAATGATTGGATATTGGATAGTGCTGACATCACATTGACTCCACTAGTTAAAGAGTGGTTATTGGGTAGTGCTTCCATGACATTGACTCCACTAGATAAAGATTGGTTATTGGGTAGTGCTGCCATCACATTGACTACACTAGTTAAAGAGTGGTTATTGGGTAGTGCTTCCATGACATTGACTCCACTAGATAAAGATTGGTTATTGGGTAGTGCTGCCATCACATTGACTCCACTAGTTAATGATTGGGTATTGGGTAGTGCTGCCATCACATCGACTCCATATGTTAATAATTGGATATTGGGTAGTGCTGTCATCACATTTACTCCACTAGTTAAAGAGTGGTTATTGGGTAGTGCTGCCATCACATTGACTCCACTAGTTAAATATTGGTTATTGGGTAGTGCTGCCATCACATTGACTCCACTAGTTAAATATTGGTTATTGGGTAGTGCTGCCATCACATTGACTCCACTAGTTAAAGAGTGGTTATTGGGTAGTGCTGCCATCACATTGACTCCACTAGATAAATATTGGTTATTGGGTAGTGCTGCCATCACATTGCTCCACTAATTAAAGAGTGGTTATTGGGTAGTGCTACCATCACATTGACTCCACTAGTTAATGATTGGGTATTGGGTAGTGCTGCCATCACATCCACTCCAATAGTTAATGATTGGATATTGGGTAGTGCTGCCATCACATTGACTCCAATAGTTAATGATTGGTTATTGGGTAGTGCTGCCATCACATCCACTCCACTAGTTAATGATTGGATATTGGGTAGTGCTGCCATCACATCGACTCCATATGTTAATGATTGGTTATTGGGTAGTGCTGCCATCACATTGACTCCATTAGTTAAAGAGTGGTTATTGGGTAGTGCTGCCATCACATCCACTCCAGTAGTTAATGATTGGATATTGGGTCATGCTGCCATCACATTGACTCCACTAGTTAAAGAGTGGTTATTGGGTAGTGCTGTCATCACATTGACTCCACTAGTTAAATATTGGTTATTGGGTAGTGCTGCCATCACATCCACTCCAGTAGTTAATGATTGGATATTGGGTAGTGCTGCCATCACATTGACTCCACTAGTTAAAGAGTGGTTATTGGGTAGTGCTGCCATCACATTGACTCCACTAGTTAAAGAGTGGTTATTGGGTAGTGCTGCCATCACATTGACTCCACTTGTTAAATAGTGCTTATTGGGTAGTGCTGCCATCACATTGACTCCAAAAGTTAATGATTGGTTATTGGGTAGTGCTGCCATCACATTGACTCCACTAGTTAAAGAGTGGTTATTGGGTAGTGCTGCCATCACATCCATTCCACTAGTTAATGATTGGATATTGGGTAGTGCTGCCATCACATTGACTCCACTAGTTAAAGATTGGTTATTGGGTAGATCACATCCACTCCAATAGTTAATGATTGGATATTGGGTAGTGCTGTCATCTCATTGACTGCACTAGTTAAATATTGGATATTGGGTAGTGCTGTCATCACATTGACTGCACTAGTTAAAGAGTGGTTATTGGGTAGTGCTGCTATCACATTGCTCCACTAATTAAAGAGTGGTTATTGAGTAGTGCTGCCATCACATTGACTCCATATGTTAATGTTTGGATATTGGGTAGTGCTGCCATTGCATTGACTCCATTAGTTAAAGAGTGGTTATCGGGTAGTGCTGCCATCACATTGACTCGACTAGTTAAAGAGTGGTTATTGGGTAGTGTTGCCATCACATTGACTACACTAGTTAAAGAGTGGTTATTGAGTAGTGCTGCCACCACAACCACTCCAGTAGTTAATGATTGGATATTGGGTAGTGCTGCCATCACATTGTTTCCATATGTTAATGATTGGATATTGGGTAGTGCTGCCATCACATTGACTCCACTAGTTAAAGAGTGGTTATTGGATAGTGCTGCCATCACATTGACTCCATATGTTAATGATTGGATATTGGGTAGTGCTGCCATCACATCGACTCCATATTTTAATGATTGGTTATTGGGTAGTGCTGACATCACATTGACTCCACTAGTTAATGATTGGTTATTGGGTAGTGCTGACATCACATTGACTCCAATAGTTAATGATTGGTTATTGGGTAGTGCTGCCATCACATTGACTCCAATAGTTAATGATTGGTTATTGGGTAGTGCTGCCATCACATTGACTCCACTAGTTAAAGAGTGGTTATTGAGTAGTGCTGCCATCACAACCACTCCATTAGTTAATGATTGGATATTGGGTAGTGCTGTCATCACATTGACTGCACTAGTTAAATATTGGTTATTGGGTAGTGCTGCCATCACATTGACTCCACTAGTTAAAGATTGGTTATTGGGTAGTGCGGACATTGTGTTGACTCAACTAGTTAGATATTGGTTAGTTTGTAGTTCTGCCATCACATTGACTGCACTAGTTAAATATTGGTTATTGGGTAGTGCTGCCATCACATTGACTCCACTAGTTAATGATTGGGTATTGGGTAGTGCTGCCATCACATTGACTGCACTAGTTAATGATTGGGTATTGGGTAGTGCTGCCATCACATTGACTCCACTAGTTAATGATTGGTTATTGGGTAGTGCTGCTATCACTTTGACTCCACTAATTAAAGATCGGTTATTGGGTAGTGCTGCCATCACATTGACTCCACTTGTTAATGATTGGTTATTGGATAGTGCTGCCATCACATTGACTCCACTAATTAAAGATCGGTTATTGGGTAGTGCTGCCATCACATTGACTCCACTAATTAAAGATCGGTTATTGGGTAGTGCTGCCATCACATTGACTCCACTTGTTAATGATTGGTTATTGGATAGTGCTGCCATCACATTGACTCCACTAATTAAAGATCGGTTATTGGGTAGTGCTGCCATCACATTGACTCCACTAATTAAAGATTAGTTGTTATCCTCCACAAAGTAAACAAGACTACCATAGGTAGTACACTATAGGACAAAAGAAAGGACTGGAAGTTTTTCAGGCTCTGTGTTTGACAATAAAGTCCGGTCAAGCGCGTTCTTAAGTTCTTTTTGAATTTCGCCGTGCCGTGACGAGCTGGTAATTAGTCACTTTTTCGCGGCCCACTAAGCCTGCTGCTTGAGAGCGGCGGATGCACCATAACGACTTCCTCCCCGGTGGAAGTAAAGTGGAGGCAATAAGGCGCGACAAACAGTCCTGACGCATGCCGACGTGACCGCCGATCCCTGCGGTAAAATGTCCTCCTCGTGAGAGTCTCCTTAGTTACACGACTCGGGTGTGTGTCTTTGTCGTCATGCCGCCGTGTCGGTAGTGTTCACTTCATCATTAGCCGCTTCAATGACTTACTTTGTGGCCGATTAACTTTGAATGTGTACCCAAAATACATGTTTAGGTGTGTTAACACTTTAAAACACGATTTGGTGTCTGTTTCAGTTTTCTAGTCGGCACTCTAGCAGTCCTTTTTGTACCAGTCTGTTTCAGTCTTTTCAACATTTGGGGTGATATCTGGTATTTTTGTGTTAGCAAATTGAATGTAGACTCAGCATTTGCTTTTAGGATTTTAATCACTTTTGGCGGAAGAATTGATCCCTTTCAGTTTTCTAGTTAGAACTCTAGCAGTCCTTATGAACCAAATGTCTTTCATTCTTTCCAAAATGTTTGTCCGATATTTGGTATTTTGTAGATTTAGCAATTTGAATGTATACACCAAAATTGTCTGCAGTTGTTTAATGCCTGTGACAAAAAACTCGGACTCCATTTCAGTTTTCAAGTCAGCACTCTATCAGTACTTTTTGTACCAGTCTCATTCATTCTATCCAACATTTTCTTTGGTGATTTCTGGTATTTTGTCCGAGCAAATTAAATATATACTCAACATTTTTTTTTTAGTAGTCTAATCACATTTGATACATTAATTGATCTATTTCAGTTTTATATTCAGCACTCGAGCAGTCATTTTTGTCCCCGTCTGTTTCAGTCTTTCCAACATTTTTTGGGGTGATATCTGGTATTTTTGTGTTAGCAAATTGAATGCATACTCAACATTTGTTTTCAGGAGTTGAATCACTTTTGGCGCAATAATTGATCCCTTTCAGTTTTCTAGTTAGAACTCTAGCAGTCCTTTTGAACCAAATGTCTTTCATTCTTTCCAACATGTTTGTCCGATATTTGGTATTTTGTGGATTTAGCAATTTGAATGTATACACCAAAATTGTCTGCAGTTGTTTAATGCCTGTGACACAAAACTTGGACTCTGTTTCAGTTTTCAAATCAGCACTCTATCAGTACTTTTTGTACCAGTCTCATTCATTCTTTCCAACATTTTCTTTGGGGATTTCTGGTATTTTGTCTTAGCAAATTAAATATATACTCAACATTTGTCTTAGGAGTTAAATCACATTTGATACACTAATTGATCTATTTCAGTTTTCTATTCAGCACTCGAGCAGTCATTTTTGTCCCAGTCTGTTTCAGTCTTTCCAACAATTTTTGGGGTGATATCTGGTATTTTTGTGTTAGCAAATTGACTGCATACTCTACATTTTTGTTTTCAGGAGTTGAATCACTTTTGGCGCAATAATTGATCCCTTTCAGTTTTCTAGTTAGAACTCTAGCAGTCCTTTTGAACCAATGTCTTTCATTCATTCCAACATTTTTGTCCGATATCTGGTATTTTGTGGATTTAGCAAGTTGAATGTAAACACCAAAATTGTCTGCTGTTGTTTAATGCCTGTGACACAAAACTTGGACTCTGTTTCAGTTTTCAAGTCAGCACTCTATCAATACTTTTTGTACCAGTCTCATTCATTCTTTCCAACATTTTCTTTGGTGATTTCTGGTATTTTGTCTGAGCAAATTAAATATATACTCAACATTTTTTTTAGGAGTTTAATCACATTTGATACAAGAATTGATCTATTTCAGTTTTCTATCCAGCACTCGAGCAGTCACTTTTGTCCCAGTCTGTTTCAGTCTTTCCAACAATTTTTGGGGTGATATCTGGTATTTTTGTGTTAGCAAATTGACTGCATACTCTACATTTTTGTTTTCAGGAGTTGAATCACTTTTGGCGCAATAATTGATCCCTTTCAGTTTTCTAGTTAGAACTCTAGCAGTCCTTTTGAACCAATGTCTTTCATTCATTCCAACATTTTTGTCCGATATCTGGTATTTTGTGGATTTAGCAAGTTGAATGTAAACACCAAAATTGTCTGCTGTTGTTTAATGCCTGTGACACAAAACTTGGACTCTGTTTCAGTTTTCAAGTCAGCACTCTATCAATACTTTTTGTACCAGTCTCATTCATTCTTTCCAACATTTTCTTTGGTGATTTCTGGTATTTTTTCTGAGCAAATTAAATATATACTCAACATTTTTTTTAGGAGTTTAATCACATTTGATACAAGAATTGATCTATTTCAGTTTTCTATTCAGCACTCGAGCAGTCACTTTTGTCCCAGTCTGTTTCAGTCTTTCCAACAATTTTTGGGGTGATATCTGGTATTTTGTGTTAGCAAATTGAATGTATACTCCACATTTGTTTTTAGGAGTTGAATCATTTTTGGCGCAATAATTAATCTCTCTCAGTTTTCTAGTTAGAACTCTAGCAGTCCTTTACAACCAGTGCCTTTCATTCTTTCCAACATGTTTGGCTGATATCTGGAATTTTGTGTACTTAGCAAGTTGAATACATACTCCAGAATTGTCTCCAGTTGTTTAATGCCCATGACACAAAACTTGGTGTCTGTTTCAGTTTTTTTGTCAGCACTCTAGCAGTCCTTTTGGTACCAGTCTGTTTCAGTCTTTCCAACATGTTTGGGGTGATAGCTGTTATTTTGTGTTAGCAAATCTAATGTACACTCAACATTTTTTTTTTAGGAGTTTCATCACTTTTGGCACAATAATTGATCTTGTTCAGTTTTCTAGTTAGCACTCAAATATCCGATGGTTCCTAGTCCAAACAAGCAGTCCTTGTTTTAGACCACTCCTTTGTGTTTTTTTTTTACAAAACCAGTGTTTACCTGATTGATATTTGACATTAGTGCTCTGTTTTCAAAAATTAGCAATTACCTTATTGCATTTTAGTGATATGACATACAGTATGCGATATGTAGTACATTATCGTGATATGTCAAATATCTGCTGGTTACTAGTCCAGACTAGCAGTCCTTCCTGTGGACCATGTATCCCTCATTTTACAAAACCATGATTTTGGACTTGTTGTGCTTTTGCAAGCAATCAATCTCTTGCAGTCTTTCCAAAATATCAAGTACCTCTACTGGTATTTAGTGATACCTGGAATTTTCTGGATCGACCAAGCTTTGTGTTACAAGGTATCCCTGGTCAAAGTTCAGTTTTTTTTTCTACTGAGAAGTCTTTTGAACCACTCCGTAATGTTTCATTTTACAAATAATTAAATGTCAAATATCCGATGGTTCCAAGTCCAAAATTTTCTTTGGACCACTCTTTTGTGTCTTTACAAAACCAGTCTTTACTCCATCGATATTTGACATTTGTGCTTTCACAAGCAGTAAACCTTATTTTGACCAATTTATTGCAGTCTCTCCAAAATATCAAATACCTCTACTTATTTTTTTTTTAGTGAGTTCTGTAGTTTTGTGCATTGACAAAGATGTAAGTACAAGCAGTGGTGGGCCGTGCATTTCCCACCTAGGCCTTCAGTGATGTCTTACTTAGTCCGACTTCAATAAATACCTCTCAAAATACAATCATTTATGTTGTCGTATAAGCCACTGGTACCGTTCGTAGTTGGTTTATTGGAGTGGAAGTGGAAGCCAAACCATTTCACCGCCAGAACTGCTTAACTAGTTTTTCCAGGGTCGGTCCGACCTCGTCTCACAAGGTCTAGTTTTTCTTTAAATATCCTTCTTGAAAATGCCCTTTGCAAATATATATCTACCACCTAATCAACGTTTTGCTCTGCTTCTTTGTTGGTTAAAAAAAGTGAGTACCGCTGATTTCTCCGCCGGCCGGGTATGGCTCCGGTGCCACTTTCTGCTTTGGTAAATCACAACTTGCGATTGGATACTCGGGAGTGACGAGTGAGTATCCAATCACAGTCACCTTCGACGTGAGGCCACCTAGATGGGCTACTGTCAACAACTCGTGATCTGATTGGCTGTCGCAACTGTTAACTGAATGTCCTCCGTTCCTTTGATTCTGAAGGCCTCCGGCAGAATTCATACAGCGCTGGCAATAAGCTAGTTGAATTCTGATTGGATAAAAGCTCTAACTTAAACGGCCATTTGATGCCGTATAAGCCATTGGTACCGTTCGTACTTGGTTGATTCGAGTGGAAGTGGAAGCCAAACCATTTCACCGCCAGAACTACTTAACTAGTTTTTCCAGGGTCGGCCGACCTCGTCTCACAAGATCTAGTTTCTCTTTAGATATCCTTCTTGAAAATGCCCTTTGCAGATATATATCTGCCACCTAATCAACGTTTTGCTCTGCTTCTTTGTTGGTTAAAAAAAGTGAGTGTCGCTGATTTCTCCGCTGGCCGGGTATGGCTCCGGTGCCACTTTCTGCTTTCGTAAATCTTAACTTGCGATTGGATACTCGGGAGTGACGAGTGAGTATCCAATCACAGTCACCTTCGACGTGAGGCCACCTAGATGGGCTACTGTCAACAACTCGTGATCTGATTGGCTGTCGCAACTGTTAACTGAATGTCCTCCGTTCCTTTGATTCTGAAGGCCTCCGGCAGAATTCATACAGCGCTGGCAACAAGCTAGCTGAATTCTGATTGGATAAAAGCTCTAACTTAAACGGCCATTTGATGCCGTATAAGCCATTGGTACCGTTCGTAGTTGGTTTATTCGAGTGGAAGTGGAAGCCAAACCATTTCACCGCCACACTGCTTAACTAGTTTTTCCGGGGTCGGCCGACCTCGTCTTACAAGATCTAGATTCTCTTTAAATATCCTTCTTGAAAATGCCCCTTGCGAATATATACCTGCCAAATATATATCTGCCACGTAATCAACGTTTTGCTCTGCTTCTTTGTTGGTTAAAAAAAGTGAGTACCGCTGATTTCTCCGCTGGCCGGGTATGGCTCCGGTGCCACTTTCTGCTTTGGTAAATCGCAACTTGTGATTGGATACTCGGGAGTGACGAGTGAGTATCCAATCACAGTCACCTTCGACGTGAGGCCACCGAGATGGGCTACTGTCAACAACTCGTGATCTGATCGGCTGTCGCAACTGTTAACTCAATGTCCTCCGTTCCTTTGATTCTGAAGGCCTCCGGCAGAATTCATACAGCACTGGCAATAAGCTAGCTGAATTCTAATTGGATAAAAGCTCTAACTTAAACGGCCATTTGATGCCGTATAAGCCATTGGTACCGTTCGTAGTTGGTTGATTCGAGTGGAAGTGGAAGCCAAACCATTTCACCGCCAG
>NC_084732.1:3607137-3642137 GCF_033978785.1 Entelurus aequoreus | reverse complement strand
ATATTATACATTACTTATTACTAAATTGAGTTAAAATGTCTTCTATTTGTATTTATTTCTATTTTATTTTTAATAATAATAATAATATTAATAATTAATTAATAATAATAATAATATTAATAATAATAATATTAATAATAATAATAATAATAATAATAATAACAAATACCATAATGTGATAATAACAATAGTAATAGTAATAATAATAATAATGATAACAATAATATTAGTAATAATAATAATAATAACAACAATAATGTGATAATAACAATAGTAATAATAATATTATTAATAAAAATAAAAATAATAAAAAAATATATATATAAATTATAAATTATTAACAACAACAATGATAATAATAATAATAATAATAATAATAATAATAATAATAATAATAATAATAATAATAATAATAATAATAATAATAATAATAATAACAATAATAATAATAATAATAATAATAATAATGATGGTAATGGGGTACAATCCAGCTCCTACCCAACTGCGACACCAAAAGGGACAAGCAGTAGACAATGGATGCATTGATGATAATAATAGTAATACAAATAATGATAATAAATTATCATTATTATAACCATGCACTTAGCACCCTTAACATCCGAAATGGTCTCTTGACAAAAATGATTAAATGTACATTCAAATATACAATTTAATATAAATTACTAATACATGACTTATTAACCTATCAATCACCTAAAAGTAGGGAAAACATGGATTTGTGTGACTTGTAGATTCATTGTTTTGATAATAACAATTATTATCATTGTTATTATAATAACATGTGTTATTATTATGATGCACTTAGCACCTTTAGGACCCAAACTGCTCCCCCGACCGCTCAGTCCGACTCGTGTACAACTTGAAAACAAATATTAATATTCATGCTGTAAAATATTGTAGTGATAAACGCTCGGAGACAACAACACTGCTGCTAATTAGCGTTTGTGGCTTTCATCAACCACTGTCCACTGCGCTCGCACTAATTGGCCGTCCGAGGCGGCGGGAGATGACCACCGGGGGGAGGAGCTTCTCCGCAAACAGGAAAACCGCAAAAGCGCACAGTCAGCAGATCGCTAATCGCCGTCGTTTCCATCAGCGGAGCGTTCCGCGCTTGTCGGAAATGTTTGCTTAATGAATCTCCGGGAGCCGCCCGGGGGTCGCCGTGTCGGATGTCGGAGGAAACAAGGTGGATGATGATGCGGGGAACACGGGGAGAACCTCCTACTGCTCTGCTTGTTCTGCTAATGAGCATCCACCAAAAACCACATTCTTCATGTAAAGCCAGCGCTTTAGTCCAGGAAAGTACTTTAGAGTAGGCCGTGTAACGTGCGGTGAGGTCCATGGCTGGTGAGGCACTGACTTCATCACAGTCAGATTTACCCCTAAAGAGCAGGGGTGTCCAAACTTTTTCCACTGAGGGCCGCACACGGAAAAATTAAAGCATGTGGGACGCCATTTTGATATTTTTCATTTTCAAACCATAACAAAATATATGCATTTTTTTATTTATTTTACCTTTAGGGATCCCGGGGACCATAAAGGGTCTCAGTCATTAAAATGTTAAAAATAAGTCAGAGTATTATTTTTTTTAAATTATTTAACGCTTACAGTAAATCTCTATATCAACTTCAAGTTGATATAAAGTAATACAAATTTAAAAAAAAAATGTTTTATGGCTTTTCTGTCAAAAACAACTTAGTTTTTTTATATTAAAACTGAAATATGCAGTATTTAGTAATTAGAGCCCTAAAAGATCAATAATGCAGGACACCATTGATTTTCATTATTTCATATTTTTGAGTAATCACAGTGAAAAGATAAATAAAAAAATCACTAAATATATTTGGGATCCAAAAGGTGCCCCGCTCATAAAGTGATACATTTTTAATAGGTTTTTCTTTTACTTCCAACACTTAAGTTACGAGATCAACTTCAGATATATCCGTCCGTTTTATGAGGATCTATTATTTTGTTTGTTTTACGCGCTTTTGTCAAAGAAAACGTTAATGTTTTTATATGGCAACCACACAATATATGCAATATTTACCACATCAAACAATTTAAAGTGAAATATTTGAAGTAATTGGAGCCCTGAAAATAATTTATTATAACATGGATTTTTTTGTCATTATATATTTTTTTCAAGCAATGGCAAAAAAAAAAGAAAAATGAAGAAAGACAAAAGAAAAAAAAAAAACAGCCTGCATGGCAGCTTTTGTGTCAACATTGCAACTTTTTCTCCTTAGATTTCACCTCATTCCACTTTCTTTAATGTTCTTTTTTATTTTTACAATAGTATTTCCGGAATGTGTGGCGGGCCGGTAAACAATTAGCTGCGGGCCGCAAATGGCCCCCGGGCCGCACTTTGGACACCCCTGCTAAAGAGTATCTTATTCACCATGTGATTGGCAGCAGTTAACGGGTTATGTTTAAAAGCTCATACCAGCATTCTTTACACATACAAACTGTAGCACACAAAAAAAGCACATTTAATTAAAAAAAAACATTATTATGGTCTTACCTTTCTTGCTGGACATCCACACAGCCAGCCTTTGCGTGTGTACCACGCCGTTTGAAAAGAACGGGTCTTCTGACCCGAAGTCAAAAGCAAACCTTTAATTATTACCTCCTGCTTCAATTGAAAGTCCAGTTTAGAAAACTGCTTTATTTTACATATGTAATCCTCCATGTTTTTAATAAAAGTTCAGGCGAGAGGAAATAAACAATCGCTGTACTTGACTTGCTAACTTTTTTTTCTTTTTCTTCTGCGGCCGAGGAATGATCTCTGGGATCACTACCGCCCCCTACCACCAGGAGGCCGGATTACAGCGAGCCTCAGACAGTACATCTTTTGCAGCAGTTTTATGAATGCTCAGCACAAGAAATACGTTACACATATACAGTTGTTGACAAAATACACTGTACATTATATACCTCAGCTAACTCAACTATGCCATAGTTTAGTTAGCTGATATAATTCATATAGCAATACGGTCTCACTGCACAGCAGTTAAGCAGTTAGCCGAGTCATTGCATCCATGTTGAGGCACAACTGAGTGACGTGCATCAACTGGCTCAGTATTTGAACGGCAAATGTGAAAATAAAAATAAAAATAATCTTAAACTGGTGAAGTTAAATGGAAAATAATTTTAGTATAATCATTACATACATATAACTATTTACTTTTTTTTTTTTTCTTTTTACATTTTTTTTCTTTCCATGATGGCAGGTGAGGCCCCGCCTCCCCTGCCTCTAGTGACTGCACGTCACTGCTGACGGTATGATGGCGGCAACTTTAATAATAATAATAATAATAATAATATATTTTATTTGCAAAACGCACTTTATATTGAGTAAACGATCTCAGAGTGCTACAGTGTATTAAAAAAAATAAAAAAATGAAAAATAAAAATAAATAAAAAGATAATAAAGAAACTAGCTATAACTAGAATGCATACATCTAAAAAAAAAGGTTGTTGTTTTTTTTTTAAAAAGAAGGGCTTTTAAGCCTTTTTTAAAAGCATCCACAGTCTGTGGTACCCTCAGGTGGTCAGGGAGAGCGTTCCACAGACTAGGAGCGGCGGAGCAGAAAGCCCGGTCTCCCATTGTTCGTAGCTTTGTCCTCGGAGGTTGGAGGAGGTTAGCCTATCCGGAGCGGAGGTGTCGTGTGGAGGATTTGGGGGTGAGTAGTTCTTTGAGGTAGAGTGGGGGGGGCATTTCCATGGAGGCACTGGTGGGTTAGCAGGGAGACTTTGAATTCAATCCTGAATGTCGGCATCTTGTGGGTCATGGTGAGTAATTCACGTTAACAACCATGTTGGGGAGGGAGTGGGGGAGACCGAGGTATACACAGGTAGGGCAAGGGTGGAACGCCTGGATGGAGTCGATGAGGTTGCGGTTGTGGTCTTCTTTGGTGTACTCCGGTTTTTTTGGTGATGGAACGAGTGGCCACGGGGTGTGCTTCCCCGGGTGTTGTTGTTAGTCTTCTTCCGTTTTGGTTTGTGACGTTTTGGAGGGTTTTTGATGAATGTGGATCGGGTGGTCGGTTGTTAGGCTTCCGGTTTATGTGGCGTCGCGAAGGTTGACTTTCCGTGTCCGTCATTGGCTTGGTGCGGGTGCTGTGGCTTGGTACATTTGGGCGGTGGGGAGTGGCGTTGATGTCTCTTGTTTGCATGTCGGGCGTTTGAGCTGGCTCGCGGACTTCCACCGGTTGGTCTCCACGTTTTAGTCGGCGTGTGGTAATCCTTACTATGGTAATCTAATTAGTTACACTGTAAAAAAAAAAAAATCTGTAAAAAAAAACGGTCATCTACCGGCAGCTACGGCTGCCAAACGAAAACCATAAAATTAAAGTAAAACATTGTAAACCAAATGATGATCAAAAACATTATATTTACAGAAATTTTCATGGAACGTTTTGCGGGAAAATATCGTAATTTTACAGATTTTTACAAAATGATTAAGATCAACCACCTTTAATAAAGTGACCATGCAAACAGTTCTGCAGAAAAATACCTTTATTCTACAGAGTTTTTCCAAATTATTACGATCAAACACCTTTTTATTCTACAGCATGGGCGTCAAACTCTGGCCCGCCGTATAATTTCATTTGGCCCTTGAGGCGATATCAAATTAACACTACAGCTGGCCTGCCACCGCATTCACTACTAATTATAATACTTGCCAACCCTCCCGGGAGTATTACAAACGCCCGCCAGCCAGCCCGCCCGCCCGCCCGCCCGCTAAACCGTGTAGTATTTTATACGTAAGTAGTAAAACATAACATTAAAGCCTTCTACAGAAAGCTAGGAGTATCCAACGACGATTTCAAATTAGAAATGGTCACAGCTGATGAGGTGCTTAAATAATTGAGCGCGCTCCACCCTAACAAGGCCACCGGCCTTGATAATATCCCCTCCAGATTCCTCAGGGACTCTGCCTCCATCATTGCCCCGATCATCACGCACATAATAAACCTCTCAATTCCACAAGGCCAAGTACCAAAAGATTTCAAGATAGCAAGAGTAACTCCCCTCTTTCAAAAAGGAAGCAAATTGGAACCTGGCAACTACCGACCTGTTTCTATTCTCAGCTCCATTTCGAAAGTAATGGAAAAAATAGGTCGATAGTTACCTTGCCACTAATAAACTCATGTACAAATTCCAATCCGGCTTCAGAACTAACCACTCCACTGACACATGCCTTCTCTATCTGAGCGACCACATCAAACATGAGGTGGACGCGGGCAAATACTGCGGCATGGTCATGCTGGACCTTCAGAAGGCCTTTGACACCGTTAACCACGCTATACTGTTGGATAAGCTCAGAGCAATCGGATTTGACAAAACCTCATGGAGCTGGATGCAATCTTACTTGGAAGGGAGGGAGCAGGTGGTAGAGGTGAACGGCACCGTGTTCCCCACCCTCTCTGTGAGCTGTGGAGTCCCCCAAGGCAGTATATTGGGACCTTTACTGTTCCTAATATACATAAACGACTTGACTGTGAATTGTTCTTGTTTGCGGGTGACTCGGCCCTGCTGGTATCCGGCAAGGACAAGTCACAGGTGGAGAAAATCCTCAGTGCTGAGCTCTGTAGAACTTGCACCTGGCTCGCTGACAACAAGCTATCCATACACTTGGGTAAAACGGAATCCATCCTGTTTGGGTCCCACATCAACCTTAAGAAAGTCAACGACTTCACCATAAAAGTAGGTGACAATGTCATCACCAGGAAAGATGAGGTGACCTACCTAGGTTCCATTCTAGAGGCTAAACTTTCCTGTGATAAAATGGCAACCAGGGTAATCAGAAAGGTCAACCAACGAACGAGATTTCTCTACAGAATCTCCTCTCTGGTCAACAAAAGCACCATGAAGATTCCGGCGGGAACTCTCGTCCAACCCTTTTTCGATTACGCATGCACCTCCTGGTACCCTAGCACCTCCAAAACCCTCAAATCTAAACCCCAAACAGCCCAGATCAAGCTAGTCAGGTTACTTCTAGACCTCCACCCCAGATCCCACCTCACTCCTACCCACTTCTCCAAAGTGGGCTGGCTCAAGGTGGAGGACAGAGTTAAACAACTTGCACTGAGCCTAGTCTATAAAATCCGCTACACCTCCCTGATACCGAAGTACATGTCAAACTACTTCCTTAACGTAAATGACCGCCATAACCACAACACCAGGGGGAGCTCCACTAACCACGTTAAACCCAGATTCCCATCTAACAAAGGTCTTAACTCATTCTCTTTCTATGCCACATCAATGTGGAATGCGCTCCCAACAGGTATAAAAGAAAGGGCATCTCTATCCTCCTTCAAAACCGCAATAAAAGTTCACCTCCAGGCAGTTACAACCCTAAACTAACACCCTCCCCGGATTGCTAATAATCAAATGTAAACAATCAAATGTAGATACTTTTTCTTATGCCTTCTGATCTCTCTCTCTCTCTCTCTCTCTCTCTCTCTCTCTCTCTCTCTCTCTCTCTCTCTCTCTCTCTCTCTCTCTCTCTCTCTCTCTCTCTCTCTCTCTCTCTCCTCTCTCTTCTCTCTCTATGTCCACTACTGAAATAATGTAAATAATTCAATGTGATTATCTTGTGTGATGACTGTATTATGATGATAGTATATATCTGATAGTATATATCTGTATCATGAATCAATTTAAGTCAGGGGTGTCCAAAGTGCGGCCCGGGGGCCATTTGCGGCCCGCAGGTAATTTTTTTACGGCACATTCTAAAAATACGATGAAAAAAAAAACAAAAAAAAACATAAAAAGTGATATAAAAGAGCAAACAGGTGAAATGTAACAAAAAAATGTTGCATTATTTACTCTAATAACACAAAGCTGCCACGCAGGCAGTTTCTTTCTTTAAAAAATAATAATGAATCAAAATCAATGTCATTATGAATCATTGACCTATTCAAGGCTCCATTTACTTCACATTAAATATTCCACTTTGATTTATTTGGAGGGGGAAAATGTTGCATATTTTTTGGTAGCCATTTAAAAAACAAAGTTTTTCAAAGAAGGGCCTAAAACGAACAAACAAAAAACATAAACAACAATAAAACTTAGAATTGACGGATAGATCGGAAGTCGATCTTGAGACTATTGTGGTAAAAGTTTAAAAAAATGTTGGATTTATTTTTTTCAACTTTACTGAGCAGTACCCTTTTGGAACCCCAATAATTTTAGTGGAACTTTTTTTTTTTTAAGTGTCATTGCTCAAAAAAATTACGAATTAAAATCAATGTTGTTATGAGTTATTGACCTTTTTAAGACTCCAATTATTATATCATCTCAAATATTCCACTTTAAAATTGTATTGGGGGAAAATGTTGCATATTTTGTGTTTTTTTTCCCATAAAAAAACAGGGTTTTCCTTGACAAAAATGGCATACGACTTAAATCTTTAAAAGCGTTATATTGACAGATAGACCTAAAGTTGATCTAGAGCAGGGGTCACCAACGTGGTGCCCGCGGGCACCAGGTAGCCCGTAAGGACCAGATGAGTAGCCCGCTGGCCTGTTCTAAAAATAGCTCAAATAGCAGCACTTACCAGTGAGCTGCCTCTATTTTTTAAATTGTATTTATTTACTAGCAAGCTGGTCTCGCTTTGCCCGACATTTTTAATTCTAAGAGAGACAAAACTCAAATAGAATTTGAAAATCCAAGAAAAATATTTTAAAGACTTGGTCTTCACTTGTTTAAATAAATTCATTATTTTTTTTACTTTGCTTCTTATAATTTTTAGAAAGACAATTTTAGAGAAAAAATACAACCTTAAAAATGATTTTAGGATTTTTAAACACATATACTTTTTTACCCTTAAATTCCTTCCTCTTCTTTCCTGACAATTTAAATCAATGTTCAAGTAAATTTCTTTTTTTTATTTTAAAGAATAATAAATAAATTTTAATTTAATTTTTCATTTTAGCTTCTGTTTTTTCGACGAAGAATATTTGTGAAATATTCTTCAAACTTATTATGATTAAAATTAAAAAAAATGATTCTAGAAAATCTGTAGAATCAAATTTGAATCTTATTTCAAAGTGTTTTGAATTTCTTTTAAAATTTTGTTCTGGAAAATCTAGAAGAAATAATGATTTGTCTTTGTTAGAAATATAGCTTGGTCCAATTTGTTATATATTCTAACAAAGTGCAGATTGGATTTTAACCTATTCAAAACATGTCATCAAAATTCTAAAATTAATCTTAATCAGGAAAAATTACTAATGATGTTCATAAATTAATTTTTTAATTTTTTCAAAAAGATTCGAATTAGCTAGTTTTTCTCTTCTTTTTTCCGGTTGAATTTTGAATTTTAAAGAGTCGAAATTGAAGATAAACTATGTTTCAAAATGTAATTGTCATTTTTTTTCGTGTTTTCTACCGTTCAATTAAGTGTAAATATCATTAATTATTAATAATAACATAGAGTTAAAGGTAAATTGAGCAAATTGGCTATTTCTGGCAATTTATTTAAGTGTGTATCAAACTGGTAGCCCTTCGCATTAATCACTACCCAAGAAGTAGCTCTTGGTTTCAAAAGGTTGGTGACCCCTGATCTAGAGATTTAAACCTTGAAAAATAATAATAATAATAATAATACTAAATAATGACACATTTGTAATATTTTTTTTGGACCAAAACCTTTTGGGGTCCCCCGGGATCAAGTCTGAGTGAAGGCCTAAATGTATCTTTTTTTATACATATATTGTATTGGTTTTTAAAATAAAAAAATATCAACTTAATCCGACTTAAAGGCCTACTGAAATGAAATGTTTTTATTTAAACGGGGATAACAGATCTATTCTATGTGTCATACTTGATCATTTCGCGATATTGCCATATTTTTGCCGAAAGGATTTAGTAGAGAACAACGACGATAAAGATCGCAACTTTTGGTATCTGATAAAAAAAAAAGGCTTGCGTGACGTAGTCAGTTGATGAACATATCCGCAAAGTTCCCTATTGTTTACAATGATGGCCGCCAGAAGTGAGAGAGATTCGGACAGAGAAAGCGACGATTTCCCCATTAATTTGAGCGAGGATGAAAGATTTGTGGATGAGGAAAGTGCAAGTGAAGGACTAGTGGGGAGTGGAAGATGCTGTGAGAGGCGGGGGTGACCTGATATTCAGCTGGGAATGACTACAACAGTAAATAAACACAAGACGTATATATACTCTATTAGCCACAACACAACCAGGCTTATATTTAATATGCCACAAATTAATCCCTTTATTAATTACAATTAATAATTGTTATGCTAGCTCCTAGCTACTAGCTACTAGCTCGAGCTAGTTATAGCAAGCGATCAAATGTTTGGAAGCGTACGTAATTTTCTCCCTCCCGACAAACTCCCGGTATTCAGCCGGAGCTGGAGGCCACGCCCCCTCCAGCTCAATGCGGACCCGAGTGGCGACAGCCTGTTCTCACGTCCGCTTTCCCACGATACAAACAGCGTGCCTGCCCGATGACGTCATAACTGTGGAATGATCAAGGGCGAGTTCTTGGTTTTTATGTGGGTTTATTGTTAGGCAGTTTCATTAACGTCCTCACAGCGCGGTAACAACACACAACAACACACGTCACGTTTAGTCTACCGTAAAGCAGTTCGTCTGCCGTAAACAACAATGTTGGAACACTCTTAAACGGGACAACACTGCCATCTACTGGATAGCCTCCAGAACACTGAAATTCAAGTATTTATTTTATGTATGTGTATAATAAAATAAATATATATATATATATATATATGTATGTAGCTAGAATTCACTGAAATTCAAGTATTTCTTTTATGTATGTGTATAATAAAATAAATATATATATATATATATATATATATATATATATATATATATATATATATATATATATATATATATATATATATATATATATATATATATATATATATATATATATATATATATATATATGTATATAGCTAGAATTCACTGAAATTCAAGTATTTCTTTTATTTATGTGTATAATAAAATAAATATATATATATATACATATATATATATATATATATATATATATATATATATATATATATATATATATATATATATATATATATATATATATATGTATGTAGCTAGAATTCACTGAAATTCAAGTATTTCTTTTATTTATGTGTATAATAAAATATATATATATATATATATATATATATATATATATATATATATATATATATATATATATATATATATATATATATATATATATATATATATATATGTAGCTAGAATTCACTGAAATTCAAGTATTTATTTTATTTACGTGTATAATAAAATAAATATATATATATATATATATGTATGTAGCTAGAATTCACTGAAATTCAAGTATTTCTTTTATTTATGTGTATAATAAAATAAATAAATATATATATATATATATATATATATATATATATATATATATATATATATATATGTATGTAGCTAGAATTCACTGAAATTCAAGTATTTCTTTTATTTATGTGTATAATAAAATAAATTAATATATATATATATATATATATATATATATATATATATATATATATATATATATATATATATATATATATATATATATATATATATATATACATATGTATGTAGCTAGAATTCCCTGAAATTCAAGTATTTATTTTATTTATGTGTATAATAAAATAAATATATATATGGGTGGTATAGCTCGGTTGGTAGAGTGGCCGTGCCATCAACCTGAGGGTTGCAGGTTCGATTCCCGCTTCCGCCATCCTAGTCACTGCCGTTGTGTCCTTGGGCAAGACACTTTACCCACCTGCTCTCAGTGCCACCCACACTGGTTTAAATGTAACTTAGATATTGGGTTTTCACTATGTAAAGCGCTTTGAGTCACTAGAGAAAAGCGCTATATAAATATAATTCACTTCAATTCACTTCACACTTCACACTTCACTCCACAACGATGACTCTTGCTGACCTACTGCCTTCGGTAATAGCACCATTCCCAAATTATGTCGGCTCTATTGATAAACTCACTAACAACTTTGACGATGCCTTGCGCGAAATTATTGATAGTATAGCACCGCTAAAGCAAAAAAGGGCCCCTAAAAGGCGCACCCCATGGTTTACAGAAGAAATTAGAGCTCATAAATTATCATGTAGAAAACTGGAACGCAAATGGCGTGCGACTAAACTTGAGGTTTTCCATCAAGCATGGAGTGATAGTTTAATAACTTATAAACGCATGCTTACCTCAGCTAAAGCTAAATATTACTCAAATCTCATCCGCCTCAACAAAAACGATCCTAAATTTCTGTTTAGTACAGTAGCATCGCTAACCCAACAAGGGACTCCTCCCAGTAGCTCCACCCACTCGGCAGATGATTTTATGAATTTCTTTAATAAGAAAATTGAACTCATTAGAAAGGAGATTAAAGACAACGCATCCCAGCTACAACTGGGCTCTATTAACACAAATACGACTGTATATACGACGGACACTGCCCTCCAAAATAGTCTCTCTATTTTTGATGAAATAACATTAGAGGAATTATTACAGCGTGTAAGTGGGATAAAACAAACAACATGTTTACTTGACCCACTTCCTGGGAAACTTATCAAGGAACTGTTTGTATTATTAGGTCCATCAGTGTTAAATATTATAAACTTATCACTTTCCTCCGGCACTGTTCCCCTAGCATTCAAAAAAGCGGTTATTCATCCTCTGCTCAAAAGACCTAACCTCGATCCTGACCTCATGGTAAACTACCGACCGGTCTCCCACCTTCCGTTTATTTACAAAATTCTCGAAAAAACTGTTGCACAGCAGCTAAATGAACACTTAGTGACTAACAATCTCTGTGAACATTTTCAATCCGGTTTCAGGGCAAATCACTCTACGGAGACAGCCCTCGCAAAAATGACTAATGATCTATTGCTAACGATGGATTCTGATGCGTCATCTATGTTGCTGCTTCTTGATCTTAGCGCCGCTTTCGATACCGTCGATCATAATATTTTATTAGAGCGTATCAAAACACGTATTGGGATGTCAGACTTAGCCTTGTCTTGGTTTAACTCTTATCTTACTGACAGGATGCAGTGTGTCTCCCATAACAATGTGACCTCGGACTATGTCAAGGTAACGTGCGGAGTTCCCCAGGGTTCGGTTCTTGGCCCTGCACTCTTTAGTATTTACATGCTGCCGCTAGGTGACATCATACGCAAGTACGGTGTTAGCTTTCACTGTTATGCTGATGACACTCAACTCTACATGCCCCTAAAGCTGACCAACACGCCGGACTGTAGTCAGCTGGAGGCGTGTCTTAATGAAATTAAACAATGGATGTCCGCTAACTTTTTGCAACTCAACGCTAAGAAAACGGAAATGCTGATTATCGGTCCTGCTAGACACCAACATCTATTTAATAATACCACCTTAACATTTGACAACCAAACAATTAAACAAGGAGACTCGGTAAAGAATCTGGGTATTATCTTCGACCCAACTCTCTCGTTTGAGTCACACATTAAGAGTGTTACTAAAACGGCCTTCTTTCATCTCCGTAATATCGCTAAAATTCGTTCCATCTTGTCCACTAGCGACGCTGAGATCATTATTCATGCGTTCGTTACATCTCGTCTCGATTACTGTAACGTTTTATTTTCGGGCCTCCCTATGTCTAGCATTAAAAGATTACAGTTGGTACAAAATGCGGCTGCAAGGCTTTTGACAAAAACAAGAAAGTTTGATCATATTACGCCTATACTGTATATACCTTTATATACATATATATATATACCTATACTGGCTCACTTGCACTGGCTTCCTGTGCACTTAAGATGCGACTTTAAGGTTTTACTACTTACGTATAAAATATTACACGGTTTAGCTCCAGCCTATCTCGCCGATTGTATTGTACCATATGTCCCGACAAGAAATCTGCGTTCAAAGAACTCCGGCTTATTAGTGATTCCCAGAGCCAAAAAAAAGTCTGCGGGCTATAGAGCGTTTTCTATTCGGGCTCCAGTACTCTGGAATGCCCTCCCGGTAACAGTTAGAGATGCTACCTCAGTAGAAGCATTTAAGTCCCATCTTAAAACTCATTTGTATAATCTAGCCTTTAAATAGACCCCCCCTTTTTTAGACCAGTTGATCTGCCGTTTCTTTTCTTCTCTCCTCTTCTCCCCTGTCCCTTGCGAGGGGGAGTCGCATAGGTCCGGTGGCCATGGATGAAGTGCTGGCTGTCCAGAGTCGGGACCCCGGGTGGACCACTAGCCTGTGCATCGGTTGGGGACATCTCTGCGCTGCTGACCCGTCTCCGCTCGGGATGGTTTCCTGTTGGCCCCGCTGTGGACTGGACTCCCGCTGATGTGTTGGATCCACTGTGGACTGGACTTTCACAATGTTATGTCAGACCCACTCGACATCCGTTGCTTTCGGTCTCCCCTAGAGGGGGGGGGTTACCCACATATGCGGTCCTCTCCAAGGTTTCTCATAGTCATTCACCGACGTCCCACTGGGGTGAGTTTTTCCTTGCCCGTATGTGGGCTCTGTACCGAGGATGTCGTTGTGGCTTGTACAGCCCTTTGAGACACTTGTGATTTAGGGCTATATAAATAAACATTGATTGATTGATTGATTGATATATATATATATATATATATATATATATATATATATATATATATATATATATATATATATATATATATATATATATATATATATATATATATATGTATATATATATATATATATATGTAGCTAGAATTCACTGAAAGTCAAGTATTTCATACATATATATATATATATATATATATATATATATATATATATATATATATATATATATATATATATATATATATATATATATATGAAATACTTGAGTTGGTGAATTCTAGCTTAAATATATTCCCCTCTTAACCACGCCCCCGCCCCCCCGACCACGCCCCCACCCCACCCCCCGGTATCGGAGTTCTCAAGGTAGGCAAGTATGCTTCTAATCCTCCTTTTCCCTTTCTTCTGCCTTCTCTTTCTCCTCCTTTGGCTTTTCCTTTTCCTTTTCTTTCTCCTCCTTCTACACCTACACCTTCTACCTTTCTTCTACCTCCTCCTTTTCCTCTTCCTCCTCCTCCTCTTTTCCTTACACTTTTTCTTCTCTCTTTTTGCCCGTCTCCTCATCCTCCTTGGACTTCTTCTTCTCTTCCTCCTTCTCTTCCTCCTTCTCTTCCTCACTCCTCTGACTCACGGAGGAGTTTCATAGCCCAAACTTTCTCCACCTCCAGGCTGGCGGCTGATTTTCCATTTCAGAATAGAAAATGAATTTGGATGTGCATCGCCTTCTTTTGTGAGGAACTTATGTCGTGTGTGTGTGTGTGTGTGTGTGTGTGTGTGTGCGTGTGTGTGTGTGCGTGTGTGTGTGCGTGTGTGTGTGTGTGTGTGTGTGTGTGTGTTTTCAGCCAATCTGCAGCCAGTAATGGGAAGCCATGCTAATGAATATGAATGGAAACATCTGCAATTGCATGCCGACCTCATATTATCTTCTATTTTTGTGTGCCTCCCTGCTAGCATGACCACGTTTCCGCCAGCTCTTCATGGCGTGTGTGTGTGTGTGTGCACATGTGTGTGTGCACATGTGCGTGTGCACGTGTGTGTGCGTGACGGAGAAGGTCACGTCTCTCGGCGAGCGCCTCCATTGTCCTTCAGCCGCCCCCTCTGACACTAATCTAGATGCATCAGTTTTAACGGCGTGGCCAACCTGCGAGATCAATCAATCCGTTGTGTAATTTCATCAGCAGCCGCCCGGACGGCCGCCTCACCTTCCGCCCGCCACCAACGGCCCCCTGGGGTGGGGGCCCCCTAAAGCGTGCGGCAGGCCATTCATCAACATTCCCGTGGAGGATGTGTGTTTAAAAATTGTTTTTAGAATGTCGTTGGGGGGGGGGGGGGGGGGGTGATGTGACATGGCGTCGGTCAATGGATTTATAATGGCGGCCTGAAAAGGAATGAGCAGGGGCGGTCATAAATATCATACCCTAGCTGTGATTCTTTTAGGTCGGACCGTCCGATAAATCAAAGCCAAGGAGCAGCTTGTTGGGGAACATGCGATAAAATGTTCCGCGTAAGCGAACACGGACATTGTGCATGTTTACGTGTGCTCGTCTCGGCTAGGAACCTTTGGCCCGGTACGGAGTTCCCACACGGACACATTAAAGTTGGGGGACAGGAAGTGAAACAAATTAAAGGCGATAGCTTGGAAACACACACGTCTCCTGTTTGGGAAAAACCGCCCCTCACCCCTTGAAGTACGTCAATCGAGCGGGCTCAAACGTTTGGCCCTCAGGGGCCCCGAACATTTGGCCCCCAGGGGCCCAAAGGGAAAAAAGTGCCGATGACACTGCGATTTTGACCGTGCCATTGACATATAAATAGGAATGATGTGCCTAATTCACGAACACGGACATTGTGCACGTTTACGTGTGCTCGTCTTGGCTAGGAACCTTTGACCCGGTACTGAGTTCCCACACGGAACAGGAAGTGAACAAATTAAAGGCAATAACGCCCCGAACTTGGAAACACACATGTCTCCTGTTTGGGAACAACTGCCCCTCACCCCTTGAAGTACGCCAATCAAGCGGGCCCAAACATTTTCCCCCCCGGGACCCTAAACGTTTGGCCCCCAGGGGCCCAAAGGGGAAAAAAAAATGCAGATGACACGCGGGCCACACCGCGATTTTGACCGTGCCATTGACATATAAATAGGAATGATGTGCCTAATTCACGAACACGGACATTGTGCATGTTTACGTGTGCTCGTCTCGGCTAGGAACCTTTGGCCCGGTACTGAGTTCCCACACGGACACAATAAGTTGGGGGACAGGAAGTGAACAAATTAAAGGCGATAGCTTGGAAAAACACAAGTCTCCTGTTTGGGAACAACTGCCCCTCACCCCTTGAAGTACGCCAATCAAGCGGGCCCAAACGTTTGGCCCCCAGGGGCCCAAAGAGAAAAAAAGTGCAGATGCTAATAGTAATATTACTAATATTGATACTAATAACACTAATACCACTGATACTGATATTAATACTACCAATACTAGTATACTGATACTGATACTGATACTACTGAAACTACTGCTACTGATAATACTGAAATTGATGATACTGAAATTGACTAAATTGATACCGATGATGATACTGATGATGCTGATACTACTGATACTGATACTGATGATAGTGATACTGATTATACAGATACTGATGATACTGATACTGATGATGCTTATACTGAAGATACTAAAACTGATTAAACTGGTACCAATGAAAATACAGATACTGATGTTGATACTGATGATGCTGATACTGATGGTACTGATGATACTGAAACTGATGATACTGATACTGATGATACTTATTCTGATTATACTGAAATTGATTAAACTGATACCAATGATGATACTGATACCAATGATGGTACTGATGATGCTGATACTAATGATACTGATACTGATAATGCTGATGATACGTATACTGATGATACTAAAACTGATTAAACTGGTACCAATAATGATACTGATACTGATGTTGATACTGATGATGCTGATACTGATGATACTGATGATACTGAACCTGATGATACTGCTACTAATGATACTGCTACTGATGATGCTGATACTGATGATACTTATACTGATTATACTGAAATTGATTAAACTGATACCAATGATGATACTGATACCAATGATGGTACTGATGATGCTGATACTGATGATACTGATACTGATGATGCTTATACTGAAGATACTAAAACTGATTAAACTGGTACCAATGATGATACTGATACTGATGTTGATACTGAGGATGCTGATACTGATGATTCTGAAACTGATGATACTGATACTGATGATACTTATACTGATTATACTGAAATTGATTAAACTGATACCAATGATGATACTGATACCAATGATGGTACTGATGATGCTGATACTAATGATACTGATACTGATGATGCTGATAATACTTGTACTGATGATACTAAAACTGATTAAACTGGTACCAATAATGATACTGATACTGATGTTGATACTGATGATGCTGATGATACTGATGATACTGAAACTGATGATAGTGATACTGATGATGCTGATACTGATGATACTTATACTGATTATACTGAAATTGATTAAACGGATACCAATGATGATACTGATACCAATGATGGTACTGATTTTGCTGATACTGATGATACTGATACTGATGATACTAAAACAGATTAAACTGGTACCAATGATGATACTGATACTGATGTTGATTCTGAGGATGCTGATACTGATGATACTGATGATACTGAAACCGATGATACTGATACTGATGATGCTGATACTGATGATACTTATACTGATTATACTGAAATTGATTAAACGAATACCAATGATGATACTGATACCAATGATGGTACTGATTTTGCTGATACTGATGATACTGATACTGATGATACTGAAACAGATTAAACTGGTACCAATGATGATATTGATACTGATGTTGATTCTGAGGATGCTGATACTGATGATACTGATGATACTGAAACTGATGATACTGATACTGATGATGCTGATACTGATGATACTTATACTGATTATACTGACATTGATTAAACTGATACCAATGATGATACTCATACCAATGGTGGTACTGATGATGCTGATACTAATGATACTGATACCGATGATGCTGATGATACTTATACTGATGATACTGATACTGATTAAATTGATACTGATACTGATGATACTGATACTGATGATGCCAATACTGACACTGTAGTGCATGCAATGCATGATGGGAAAAATACAAAAACACTCCCTCCGCACTTATCCATGTTTGGCGCATTTTAGCTGCTTGATATTTCCGATTGATTACACAACCTTGAGGAGGTCTTCGGGGAAATACAGCAGGTAGGAGTGGAAGTAGCAAAAGTAGGCCCAAGTATTCATCAAAAACAAGGCAGAGTATATTTCCTGTGTGTCACACTACACCATCACGGACAACAACACTCCACGTACAGTACATATTTACACACGTACCACTAGATGGCGCCTGCGTACCACCACTGGCACGCGTGCCAACGTTTGACAGGGTATGTGTGGTATGTTCACCATGCGGGGTGGGGTTGTGTGGTATGTTCAACATGCGGGGGGAAGGTTGTGTGTGTGATATGTGTAACATGCGGGGGGAGGTTGTGTGGTATGTTCACCATGGAGGGGGAGGTTGTGTGGTATGTGTAACATGCGGGGGGAGGTTGTGTGGTATGGTCACCATGCGGGGGGAGGTTGTGTGGTATGTGTAACATGCGGGGGGAGGTTGTGTGGTATGTTCACCATGCGGGGGGAGGTTGTGTGGTATGTGTAACATGCGGGGGAAGGTTGTGTGGTATGTTCACCATGCAGGGGGGGGTTGTGTGGTATGTTCAACATGCGGGGGGAGGTTGTGTGGTATGTTCAACATGCGGGGGGGGGGGGGGGTTGTGGGGTATGTGTAACATGCGGGGGAAGGTTGTGTGGTATGTTCACCATGCAGGGGGGGGTTGTGTGGTATGTTCAACATGTGGGGGGAGGTTGTGTGGTATGTTCACCATGCGGGGGGAGGGTTGTGTGGTATGTGTAACATGCGAGGGGAGGTTGTGTGGTATGTTCACCATGCGGGGGGGGGGGGGGTTGTGTGGTATGTTCACCATGCGGGGGGAGGTTGTGTGGTATGTGTAACATGCGGGGGGAGGTTGTGTGGTATGTTCACCATGCGGGGTGGGGTTGTGTGGTATGTTCAACATGCGGGGGGAGGTTGTGTGGTATGTGTAACATGCGGGGGAAGGTTGTGTGGTATGTTCACCATGCAGGGGGAGGTTGTGTGATATGTGTAACATGCGGGGGGAGGTTGTGTGGTATGTTCACCATGCAGGGGGAGGTTGTGTGGTATGTGTAACATGCGGCGGGAGGTTGTGTGGTATGGTCACCATGCGGGGGGAGGTTGTGTGGTATGTGTAACATGCGGGGGGAGGTTGTGTGGTATGGTCACCATGCGGGGGGAGGTTGTGTGGTATGTGTAACATGCGGGGGGAGGTTGTGTGGTATGTTCACCATGCGGGGGGGAGGTTGTGTGGTATGTTCAACATGCGGGGGGAGGTTGCGCCCTGCAGTGAAAAAATACATTTAGTGAGGTTACTGTATGTGTTCACACCACATTATGCAAATGTTGCTCACCCTCTTTGTCCTTGCCGCCGCCCCCTTCATCCTCTGTGCCGTCGGCTCTCCATCAACGTGACACAAACACGATTTTTTCTTTACGCACCCCCCCTCCCCCCTCCCCTCGACACTTTGGCAACTTACCTCTTTTCTTCATCTCTCCACACCCAAGGAGGACACACATGTCAATGTGAAGTAGACACGTGCATGTAGGTTGCCTACAGCCACAGCTCTTGGCGTTCATCTTGTTTCAAACGGAGCTGACCGCAGACCAAATGATGTCATGTGCTTGTCGGTGATATCACTATGTTGACATCCTCGCACACCACTTCGGGAGGTTGCCTACAGCCACAGCTCTTAAGGCTAAACTTGTATTCATAGTTGTTGACTTTAGCAGATTTGGCACTTACCTGAATATACGTGTGATACTTCGTAAAATACTACTAATACTACCACTACTGATACTAATAATATTGATACTGGGACTACTCGTGCTAATACTAATGTAGCTAATACGACTAATACTAATAGTATTGATACTGATACTATTGATACTAAGACTACTTGTACTAAGACTACTATAATAATACTACTGATACTAATAACATTGGTACTAATACTATTAATAATAATATTACTGATATTAATGTAGCTAATAGTGTTGATACTGATACTATTGATACTAATACTACTATGCTAATACTACCGATACTAATATTAACAATATTAATATTATTGATACTAATGCAGCTAATACTACTAATACTAATACAATTGATACAAATACTAATACTAATACTATTGATACTAAGACTACTCATACTTATAATACTACGACTGATACCAATACTAACAATGATGATATTACTCATACTAATAATAATACAGCTAATACTACTAATACTAATACTATTGATACTGATACTGATTTAATACTAAAACTATTGATACTAAGATTACTGGTACTAAAACTATTGATACTAATACTAATACAACTAAGACTACTGATAGTAATAATAATACAACTAATACTAATACTACTAATATGGATACTATTGATAATGGTACTGATACTAAAACTACTAATACTATTGATGCAAATACTGATACTAATACTACTTATTCTAACACTACTGATACTAATAATTGATACTACTAATACAAATACCGATACTATTATTATTACAACGGATACTAATACTACTAATTATAATACTACTTATATAAACAATGATTCAAATACTATTAATAGTGATACTGATATTAATACTAAAACTATTGCTACTAACACTACTGATACTAATACTAATACAACTCATACCACTGATACTGATACTAATACAACAAATAATAACTCATACGGATACTAATACTACAACTATTGATACTAGGCATATTGACACTAATACTATTACTATTGATACTGATACTAAGACTAAAACTATTAATACGAAAACTATTGATGCTAAGTCTACTAATACTAATATTACTAATACTACTGATGCAAATACTGATACTAATAGTACTAATTCTAATACTACTGATAATAAAAACTGATAGTACTGATACAAATACTGATACTAATACTACTAAATCTAATAGCACTTATATAAATACTGATACCAATAACACTGATACAAATACTGATACTAATACTACTAATTCTAATACTACTGATAATACAAACTGATAGTACTGATACAAATACTGATACTAATACTACTAATTCTAATACTACTGATAATAAAAACTGATAGTACTGATAAAAATACTGATACTAATACTACTAAATCTAATAGCACTTATATAAATACTGTTACCAATAACACTGATACAAATACTGATACTAATTCTACTAATTCTAATACTACTGATAATACAAACTGATAGTACTGATACACATACTGATACTAATACTACTAATTCTAATTCTAATACTACTGATAATAAAAACTGATAGTACTGATACAAATACTGATACTAATACTACTAAATCTAATAGCACTTATATAAATACTGATACCAATAACACTGATACAAATACTGATAGTAATACTACTAATTCTAATACTACTGATAATACAAACTGATAGTACTGATACAAATACTGATACTAATACTACTAATTCTAATACTACTGATAAAAACTGATAGTACTGATAAAAATACTGATACTAATACTACTAAATCTAATAGCACTTATATAAATACTGTTACCAATAACACTGATACAATTACTGATACTAATTCTACTAATTATAATACTACTTATAAAACTACTGATTCAAATTTTACCGATAAAGATCCTGATACAATAACGAAGGTGTACTTTAGTATTACACTACTTCTGTAGTTATATCGTATTGTTTTTTATTATTATTATTAATTTTTTTCACAATGGTGTGGTTTTGAGGGGCTACGTGCCAATTAAATGTATCATAATTGACTTCAAAAATGTGTTGTGGAGGTACAAGCTGCGTCGCATGTATAGTTCTGAGTCTATGGTTATCATCACACTTTTCCTTTTTGCCATCACTCACTTGTGTCGGCTTTACATACAACGTTGAAAAGGCCAAAGAAAAAGCAACATGCGCTCACTGTGATGATCATATCTAAACGCTACGACTTCGCGTGCACTCCGGGGGCTGCACTAATTGATTGATTAGCACATTAACGCCACAAAACCCGGACCGGAGGTGACACTACTCGCACAACACAACACTTTTCTTGTCTGTGTTGGCTCATTTGGCAGCCGGCCCGACTTTATTAGGTCAATTAGAATCTGTTAAGTGCCGTTTCGCTAACGAACGCGGCGCCACAACAAATGCGAGACGAGACAACAAATGCGAGTCGATTCCGCCAACAGATGCGCGGGGTGGTAATGAGATGTTGTTGCATGGCTTTTCTCGGACTAAGTCATCTTGTCGTCGCCTAATTCAACTGTTGATTCACACTCTTGGTGGGTTTTTTTTTTAACCATTTCTTGATAAAACAATAAATACAAGTAAAAACATGGCAAAAAGCATTAAAATACGTGATTGCTATCACCTGACTGAGTATTTACACTTTTAAACTGGTTTTAACATTGTCAAATGAATGTATTCACTTGTTGCCAGCGTAAACATGCTAACAGTTAGCTTGTTTTAGTACCAAGTTATACAACCCAAAGGTGTACGGCGGCAAAATTATATATATATATATATATATATATATATATATATATATATATATATAGGTATGAGAATGTTGAACATATTTATGAATTTACTTAATTAATTTAACATGTTAACTACTGTAATATTACCATTAATTAATACTTACTTTAATAATCTATATACATACATATAAAATATAAATAAATAAGTCTATGAAATAATTATATATATATATATATATATATATATATATATATATATATATATATATATATATATATATATATATATATATATATATATATATATATATATATATATATATATATATATACTGTGTATATATAATAAGTGTGTGTAAAAATTGGAAGGGATCCCCCCTCTGGCCAACATATGAAATAACAAGTGTGTGCAAGCAATTGAAATGCGCCCACTTTGGCCAAAATTTGTTTTTTTAAATCAAATATGTATATAGAGACATACTGTAATAACTTGAAGTAAATAATGAAGATTAAAAACCAACTAGATGGGGCAATTCCTGAAGGAATTGTGTGTGAATGTTCCAATGCTGAAAATGTAGTATGAATGTAAGAATAGTTTGAATGTTGAAGAGTTTGAATTTCGAGGAAAACCAGAATTTGGTTTGGAACTTGAGAACGTGTTAGTTTGCATATATATATATATATATATATATATATATATATATATATATATATATATATATATATATATAAGTAGGTATGAGAATGTTGAACATATTTATGAATTTACTTAATTAATTTAACATGTTAACTACTGTAATATTACCATTAATTAATACTTACTTTAATAATCTATATACATACATATAAAATATAAATAAATAAGTCTATGAAATTATTATATATATATATATATATATATATATATATATATATATATATATATATATATATATATATATATATATATATATATATATATATATATATATATATATATATATATATATATATATATATATATATATATATATATATACTGTGTATATATAATAAGTTTGTGTAAAAATTGGAAGGGATCCCCCCTCTGGCCAACATATGAAATAACAAGTGTGTGTAAGCAATTGAAATGCGCCCACTTTGGCCAAAATTTGTTTTTTTAAATCAAATATGTATATAGAGACATACTGTAATAACTTGAAGTAAATAATGAAGATTAAAAACCAACTAGATGAGGCAATTCCTGAAGGAATTGTGTGTGAATGTTCCAATGCTGAAAATGTAGTATGAATGTAAGAATAGTTTGAATGTTGAAGAGTTTGAATTTCGAGGAAAACCGGAATTTGGTTTAGAACTTGAGAACGTGTTAGTTTGCATATATATATATATATATATATATATATATATATATATATATATATATATATATATATATATATATATATATATATATATATATATATATATATATTACTAAATAAATAAATAGGTTCAAGAAAGGTCCACATATTTATGAATATACCTAATTGATTATACACGTCAATAGTTGTACTATTAACAATAATTATAATTATTGTATTATTATATGTAAAAAAAAATCTGAACATAAATATATAAATACATATGAACATAAATATAAAAATAAATAGGTCCATGAAATTAATTAATAGGTCAATGAAATTAATTAATCATTACTTTAATATTCTATATACATACATATAAAATATAAATAAATAAGTCTAGGAAATTACCGCATACTTATGAATTCACCTAATTGATGTAACACCTTAATTACTATATATATATATATATATATATATATATATATATATATATATATATATATATATATATATATATATATATATATATATATATATATATATATATATATATATATATATATATATATATATATATATATATATATATATATATATATATATATATATATATATATATATATATATATATATATATATATATATATATATATATATATATATATATATATGTATGTATGTATGTATGTATGTATGTATGTATATATATATATATATATATATATATATATATATATATATATATATATATATATATATATATATATATATATATATATATATATATATATATATATATATATATATAAAACAAAATAAATAAATAGTTTCGGGAAAGGTCCACATATTTATGAAAATACCTAATTGATTATAACACGTCAGTAGTTGTACTATTAACAACAATTATAATTACTGTATTATCATATGTAAAAAAAAAATCAGAACATAAATATATAAATACATATGAACATAAATATATAAATAAATAAATAGTTCCATGAAATGTCCACATATTTATTATTTTTCTCATTGATTTAACACGTGAGTTATTGTATCATTAGTATTAATACATATGTACTTTATTATTCTGTATAAATAAATAAACACATAGGTTACAAACAATGTCTACCTATTTAATAATTTAGCTAATTAATTTAAAACATTTCAATTATTGTATTATTAATCATATTGACGTCATTATTCCATTCAGATTGCACAAACACATTATATTTTAATTTCTAATGAAATAATCACATTTTATTTACAATTATCTCTTGCGCTTCAAAGTTTCACACTATAGCGGATAAAAAAAATAATTTACGTATTTTTGAGCAAAACCAAGCATTATTTTTAAGCCTAAAATGTGTAAACAAAGTAAAAGTACTGCAACATTATCGGTCAGTAGGTTAGATTTAACCCATCACTTAGTATCCTGGTCACTGATTGGCTCAGCCTCAGACAGCGTGACTATGTTGACAATGTGGGTGTGGTTTCTTATCTATCATATTTGCATATTTACCAGGTTACATTAGATTTATTTGTAATAATTACCACTTTGAGAACATTAATTTACAAAACCCAAAACCAGTGAAGTTGACAAGTTGTGTAAATCGTAAATAAAAACACAATACAATCCTGTGCCACACATTTTCAATGGGAGACAGGTCTGGACTACAGGCAGGCCAGTCTAGTACCCGCACTCTTTTACTATGAAGCCACGTTGATGTAACACGTGGCTCGGCATTGTCTTGCTGAAATAAGCAGGGGCGTCCATGGTAACGTTGCTTGGATGGCAACATATGTTGCTCCAAAAGCTGTATGTACCTTTCAGCATTAATGGTGCCTTCACAGATGTGTAAGTTACCCATGTCTTGGGCACTAATACACCCCCATACCATCACACATGCTGCCTTTTACACTTTGCGCCTATAACAGTCCTGATGGTTCTTTTCCTCTTTGGTCGGGAGGACACGACGTCCACAGTTTCCAAAAACAATTTGAAACGTGGACTCGTCAGAGCACAGAACACTTTTCCACTTTGTATCAGTCCATCTTAGATGAGCTCAGGCCCAGGGAAGCCGGCGGCGTTTCTGGGTGTTGTTGATAAATAACTTTCACTTTGCATAGTAGAGTTTTAACTTGCACTTACAGATGTAGCGACCAACTGTAGTTACTGACAGACGGTTTTCTGAGGTCTTCCTGAGCCCATGTGGTGATATCCTTTACACACTGATGTCGATTTTTGATGAGGGATGGAAGGTCCGTAACATCATGGCTTACGTGCAGTGATTTCTCCAGATTCTTTGAACCTTTTGATGATATTACGGAGCGTAGATGGTGAAATCCCTAAATTCCTTGCAATAGCTGGTTGAGAAATGTTGTTCTTAAACAATTTGCTCCGGCATTTGTTGACAAAGTGGTGACCCTCGCCCCCGTCCTTGTTTGTGAACGACTGAGCGTTTCATGGAAGCTGCTTTTATACCCAATCATGGCACCCACCTGTTCCCAATTAGCCTGTCCACCTGTGGGATGTTCCAAATAAGTCTTTGACGAGCATTCCTCAACCTTCTCAGTCTTTTTTGCCACTTGTGCCAGCTTTTTTGAAACATGTCGCAGGCATCAAATTCCAAATGAGCTAATATTTGCAAAAAAATAACAATTTTTTTTCCAGTTCGAACGTTAAATATCTTGTCTTTGCAGTCTATTCAATTGAATATAAGCTGAAAAGGATTAACACATGATTGTGTTCTCTTTTTATTTACCATTTACACAACGTGACAACTTCACTGCTTTTGGGTTTTGTACAACAAATGTTTATGCCTGGTTCACACCAACGGCGCTTGCCGCGCTTTAAATCGGCGAGCAAAGCGCCGTCATTTTTGTCAATTTTTCCACGAATATCCCGATCTCCGAAGTAATGTTATGCTTTGATACGCTCTGATACTCTCTGATACCCTCTGATACGAATTAGTTGCCGCTTTGTTACCGTTCCTCACGCTTTGATCCCGCTTTGATAAGCTTTAAATCACGATTTGATAAGTTTTATTACGCTTTATTGAACATTATTACGCTTTGATAAGATCCTGACGCTTTAAATCAGGCTCTGACACGATTATCAAGCTCTGTTGTGCCTTGTTACAACAACAAAAAAACAAAAATGTGAAAAACTCAGTATACTGTTTTCCACACATTTTTATATTAATTTATTTTTTCAATTTCTCTTTTTTTCCCGTTATATTATGTTTTATATCTTCATTTCTATTATTTTTGTCATCTTAATAAATATCTATCTTTTATTTATTATGCTAGTTGAAAATAATCAAAGGCAATTATCCACACATTTTTTATATTAATTTATTTTTTCAATTTCTCTTTTTTTTCCGTTATATTATGTTTTATATCTTCATTTCTATTATTTTTGTCATCTTAATAAATATATATATTTTATTTATTATGCCAGTTGAAAATAATCAAAGGCAATTATCCACACATTTTTTATATTATTTTCTTTTTTCAATTTCTCTTTTTTTTCCGTTATATTATGTTTTATATCTTAATTTCTATTATTTTTGTCATCTTAATAAATATCTATCTTTTATTTATTATGCTAGTTGAAAAGAATCAAAGGCAATTATCCACACATTTTTTATATTAATTTCTTTTTTCAATTTCTCTTTTTTTTTCGTTATATTATGTTTTATATCTTCATTTCTATTATTTTTGTCATCTTAATAAATATATATCTTTTATTTATTATGCTAGTCGAAAATAATCAAAGGCAATTATCCACACATTTTTTATATTAATTTATTTTTTCAATTTCTCTTTTTTTTCCGTTATATTATGTTTTATATCTTCATTTCTATTATTTTTGTCATCTTAATAAATATCTATCTTTTATTTATTATGCTAGTTGAAAATAATCAAAGGCAATTATCCACCCATTTTTTATATTAATTTATTTTTTCAATTTCTCTTTTTTTCCGTTATATTATGTTTTATATCTTCATTTCTATTATTTTTTTCATCTTAATAAATATATATATTTTATTTATTGTGCTAGTTGAAAATAATCAAAGGCAATTATCCACACATTTTTTATATTATTTTCTTTTTTCAATTTCTCTTTTTTTTTCCGTTATATTATGTTTTATATCTTCATTTCTATTGTTTTTGTCATCTTAATAAATATCTATCTTTTATTTATTATGCTAGTTGAAAATAATCAAAGGCAATTATCCACACATTTTTTATATTAATTTATCTTTTCAATTTCTCTTTTTTTTCCGTCATATTATGTTTTATATCTTCATTTCTATTATTTTTGTCATCTTAATAAATATCTATCTTTTATTTATTATGCTAGTTGAAAATAATCAAAGGCAATTATCCACACAGTTTTTATATTAATTTATTTTTTCAGTTTCTCTTTTTTTTCCGTTATATTATGTTTCATATCTTCATGTCTATTATTTTTGTCATCTTAATGAATATCTATCTTTTATTTATTATGCTAGTTGAAAATAATCAAAGGCAATTATCCACACAGTTTTTATATTAAATTATTTTTTCAGTTTCTCTTTTTTTTCCGTTATATTATGTTTTATATCTTCATTTCTATTATTTTTGTCATCTTAATAAATATCTATCTTTTATTTATTATGCTAGTTGAAAATATTCAAAGGCAATATTTTTTGTTCTTGATTCTTTTAATTACTCAAGTCTCAGTGGTAATTTTGCTGGCGTTCACTTCCTCCTCCTCGTTAGCGGAGTAGAAACAAGGAAGGACCTAACGAGTACACAACCTTGGGTTTTATCCCACTTTTTAAAAAAAAAAAAAAAGGTCTCGTTATTTTTGGCGGGGAGCACAAATAGCCGGGCTGTCATTTGCTGTTTTTTTTTTTAGCGCCGCGGGTGTTTGATGTCTATTTGTTTTGGCGCGAAGTCGCCGCGTAGATCGGAGCACGTCAACGTTAGCGGCCCATTAGCGCCGCGGCTAATGTGCACAGCTGCCGGTCCGCCGGCGCCTCCGCCTGCGGCTACTTTGCGCTTCCCGTGATTGAAAACGCCACGGGACCGATTTCAGTCGGTATCCTCCAGTGTGATATCGTCAATAATCGATGAGACGGGCTTCTTCCTGCTCCTTATCGGACTCGTGGAAACAAATGCATGTGGTAAGCAATCTTTTTGAAGGATTCAGTGCTTTTTGTTAGAATAATTTTATTGACGTTATCACAAAAACTTGGTGTTGAAATTAGTTCCCAAAGAAAAGACCAAAAAGCTGTCTTTGAAACCTACCAAAGAAGAAGGCTTGTAAAACTCCACGGTGTAGGGGGGGAAGCAACATGAAGGTGTTCTGTTTTCTTTCATGTATCGTTATCAACAGAAAGATATTGTTTTTAACCCAAGGACTACAAAGCGGAGAGAAGGCAGGATCTGCCCAATTTCCAGACGACCTCTTTTTTGAACCTCCTTTTTCAACTGTTTTTACGAACCTCTTTTTGAACTCTTTTACGACCTTTTCTGTGAACTGTTTTACGACCTTTTCTTTTGAACTTTTGAAATCTGTCATGACAGGTGGTTTTTTTTTTTCGCAGCTTACTTTGAGGATTGTTCTCCCGGGATGCAATCAGACTTTTCCGGACAAGGGTAGCAGGTAGGAACATATTTATTTCCCAAAACTCAAAATAACAGGCAAAAAAACTCTCCAACTTTGGCATGAAATAAACAAGACTTACGTAGAGGGTTGCGTGACAATAGCGTGAAGAAAACAACTAGCATAACTATGGCATTGAACAACTATGAAACTGCGGCATGAAACCAATAACTAGCATAACTATAGAATCGCATGAAACAAGCAGCATGAACTATGGTATCTCAAGAAAACAAGCAATGATGCTAAGACGACTAACTGGCAAATACAGGCTTAAATAAGGGTCTCTTGATTAGAGCAGGTGCGCCCCGAACACCAGAGGCAGGTGAAACTAATAGGTCGCCATGGTAACCAAAATAAACAAGGGTGCACAAAAACAGGAACTATGGAAAATAACAAAAACATGATCCAGAACACAGATCATGACACAATCAAAGGCGATGGCTGTTTACGACCCACGTCCCTTAGAAGCAGCTGGTGTCAAGTTGCCTGAGAAAGTCCAAATTAAAGGGGGAGGCGTACAATCTTTTGGTAGAGCGTAATGACACTGTGCAAGGGTACAGATATCCAAGCGTTTCTCCTCAAATTGAGCCAAATTGAATTACGTCTCTGTTTAATTCTTTGCTTATTGTCTTGTTCAATAGATGTCATCAGTGTTTGAACCTGAAAGTTTTAGTCAATGTTTTGCCCTGGGTTTTGTATCTCGTTTTCACTTTTATTTTTTTTTATTTTTTTTTATTGACTGCAAAAATAAGACAGCACTTTGATAAAACAAAAAAAAAAGTAAGAATGGCTACTGAATTGTGTCCTTATATTGCCGGCTAACCCCTTTTTTTGTTTTTGTTTACCATTTTACTCACTATTTTAAAATGTATTTATTTTTGTAGTATTCTTATTTTATAAAAATAAATTAAAAAATAAATAAATGAATAAAAAAAATAAAATAAAAAAATAAATAAATATATATATATATATATATATATATATATATATATATATATATATGTATATATATATATATATATATATATATATATATATATATACCTTTATAATAATAATATTTTACACACATTTTTTATTTGTTTTCATAACAAATATCATTAAGTATATACCTTTTTATGTATATATATATACATATATATATATATATATATATATATATATATATATATATATATATATATATATATATATATATATACATATACAATATATATATATATATATATATATATATATATATATATATATATATATATATATATATATATACCTTTATAATAATATTTTACACACATTTTTTTTTCATAACAAATATCATTAAGTATATACCTTTTTATGTATATATATATATATATATATATATATATATATATATATATATATATATATATATATATACATATATATATATATATATACAAATATATATATATATATATACCTTTATAATAATATTTTACACACATTTTTTTTTCATAACAAATATCATTAAGTATATACCTTTTTATGTATATATATATATATATATATATATATATATATATATATATATATATATATATATATATATATATATATATATATATATATATATATATATATATATATATATATATATATACATAAAGTTATGTATATATATTTATATATATATATATACCTTTATAATAATAATATTTTACACAATTTTTTTCATTTTTTTTTCATAACAAATATCATTAAGTAGGTTAGTCAGAATATAACGTTTTACCTAGCGTGACAATACTGATATTGGAGCCTTGAGTAGCCGACGATACTGCTATCAATCAGATATGATATCAGCAGTAATCATAAATACATAGACAGCGGAAGTAATTTCAATTGAAAAGAAAATACCACCCCACTTCAACTTAAAGACAACAGAAGTTCATTCATACGGTTCACAATAATTATTGTTTTTCCTACGTGTTGTTTTTTGTTTGACTAATTCCCTTAAATCAAAGCTGTTTTAATATTTTACACTAAAAAATAATCAAAGTAAATAAGATTTATGCTGGTATCGAACATCGGTAAAATCGATTGTTTGGTATCAATCCACTTATTGAAACCAGTATTAACTCCCATACAACTCCTCATAATGTTTCTTATTTCAGTGCTGAAATGTGCAAACCTGCCGTAAAAATGTTCGACATGTTCGCCAAACGTGGCGGCGACCGTGTCCTTGCGGCGCCGACCAAACAAGACGTTTTTTCCTTCGCTCGGCTGCCGACGCCCCGGTTCACTCGCACGGACGTCTCACTTATCTCAGGGCCGACATGCGGGAAGAGAGTCATGAGGCGCCATCAATCTCCATCCCGGGCTCGACATGAGTCTACTAGGTGTGTGTGTGTGTGTGTGTGTGTGTGTGTGTGTGTGTGTGTGTGTGTGTGTGTGTGTGTGTGTGTGTGTGTGTGTGTGCACCCTTCTTGAGACATCAACAAGGAAAAGTACCTTCCATATGAGGACCGGTGAACAAGTTACGACCAAAATCATGGTCCCAATAGGGAAAACCATTGCATCTAATAGAGAGCCAAATACTAGAGTCCGTGAACATTGCTCCAAAGTCAGGATTTTTTTTTGTTGATTTAATGTGCATACAAAATACAACATTGACAGGTCCAAATGCAGCAATATATGATAAAACAATACGGCAGCCTAAAGAAGGACTTACCTATTCATCCCCGAAAAAACCCGCCAGGTGAACGGCTGATTTTACGACTTCCGGTGCTGACGTAAGACAACCCACATGTGACCATAGGATGAACAAATACACTACGGTACGGTCTTGAGACAAAAAACAAGGAAAAGTACCTTCCATATGAGGACCGGTGAACAAGTTAGGACATAAGTCATGGTCCCAATACGGAAAACCCTTGCATCTTATAGAGAGTCAAATACTAGAGTCCGTGAACATTGCTCCAAAGTCAGGAATTTGTGTTGATTTAATGTCCATACAAAAGTAAACATTGACAGGAGCCATCTCCTTTGTCATCGGCCTTAAACACATTACACAAACAAATCAAATAGAGATCTCATTTGCACCCCCTGGTGGTGAAATCTGTCAAAATGAGGGTGGTGCCAAAAAGAAGGGATTTTTCAAATTGACTGTGTGTCGGTTTTAAAAGTGCTCCCCCTCTGGTCAACATATGAAATAATAAGTGTGTGTAAAAATTGGAAGTGCTCCCCCCTCTGGCCAACATATGAAATAACAAGTGTGTGTAAACAATTGAAATGCGCCCACTTTGGCCAAAATTAGTTTTTTTGAAATGAAATATGTATATAGAGACATACTGTAATAACTTAATAACTAGATGAGGCAATTCCTGAAGGAATTGCGTGTGAATGCTCCAATGCTGAAAATGAACTGACGTGTAGTATGAATGTAAGAATAGTTTGAATGTTGAAGAGTTTGAATTTCCAGGAAAACCGGAATTTGGTTTGGAACTTGAGAAGGTGTTAGTTTGAATGTCCAGGATGAGTGGAAAGTGTTGATGTTTGATTGGTTGAATAGGTTGAAAAATGTGTAAATTGTGCAACTTGGAAAAATGGCCCATTCATTTCAATGGGAACTTTCTGGAAATTTGGGAATTTGGGGAAAAGCGGGATGTTAGCGGATTGTTTCAACAGTGGAACGGTTGAAATGGGTTGAAAAATGTGAAAGGAGCCATCGCGCTAAAAAAGGTTGGAAATAAGGTTAGGAAAAAAACAGGAAATCCTGGAAATTTGTTGAGGGTGGAAAAAAGGTTGTTTGAATTTCCAGGATGAGTTGTGTTGAAGGTTGAATGGTTTGAATCGGTTAAAAAATGTGGGAATTGTGGTAGTTTGAAAAATGGACAAATCATTTTAAAAGGGGAACAATGTCCCTAAAAACTAGGAATTATTGGTAACTAAATCCGGGATTTTTTTTTTAACTATTGAAGGAGAGCACACAATTCCTGAGCAGGCTGAATATTTTGAAGTTGGAAAGGTTTGAAACGGATAAAAAATGTGGGAGTTGTGGAACTTTGAAGGATGTCCCATGGAAATTTGGGAATTTCGGGAAAAGAGGGTATTTTTTTGGAAAATGCTAAAAAATGTGAATTTTCTGAAAGAGTTGAAATGGTTGGTGTTGGAATTTTGAAAAGTGGTCGAGAAATGTTGAACTGGTAACATTTTCAATTGAGAAACAGTATTGCGGAATTCCTGGAATTACGGGAAAACCGGAATTTTTTCTAGTTCAGAAAACAAATTTATTTTTTTGTCCTGATTAAGAGGAACATTTTGATTGTGGAACAGTTAAAGTGGGTTAAAAAATGTGGAAGGAGTAGTCGCCTACTAAATGGTAGAAATAGGGCTTTGGAAAACCAGGAATTTTGGAAAAATCCTGGAATTTTTTTAACTCGAAGAAAAGGGTAGTTTGAATTTCCAGAATGGTGGAATGTGTTGAAGGTGAAATGGTTTGAATCGGTTGAAAAGTGTGGAAAGGGTGGAAGCTTGAAAAAGGGCCATATTCATTTTGAATGGGAAAAAATATCCCGGAAAACTGGGAATTCTGGGAATTCAGGTAATTTTCGGAATTTGGAACGGTTTGAATCGGATGAAAAATGTGGAAGGTAGAGCGCGCCAAAATCTGGAGAAGAAGAAGAAAAAATAAATAAATAGATGAATGTTGTTGTGGAAAACCATATGTGTGAATGCTTTGGGGCATTCACACAATTACAAACAAAACATTTAAACAAATTAAAATTAAAATTAAAATTAAAATTAAAATTAAAATTAAAATTAAAATTAAAATCAAAATTAAAATTAAAATTAAAATTAAAATTAAAATTAAAATTAAAATTAAAATTAAAATTAAAATTAAAATTAAATTTAAAATTAGAATTAAAATTAAAATTAAAATTAAAATTAAAATTGCATTAAATTAGAATAAAAATTTAAATTAAAATTAAATTAAAATTAAAATTAAAATTAAAATTAAAAATAAAAATTTAAATTGATTAAACTTAAAATGTATGATTTTTTAAATTAAAATTAAATTAATTAAAATGTATTCAAATTAAAATTACATTTAAAATCAAAATTGCATTAAAATTACAATTACAATCAGAATTTAAATTACAATTAAATCAATTAAAATTATTTTTATTTTTTTTATTACAATTAAATTAATTAAAAATTTAATTAAAATGTACTACAATTAAAATTAATACATTTTTAAATTAAAATTAAATTAATTAAAATGTGTTGAAATTAAAATTAATTATATTTTAAATTAAAACTAAAAGCTTACTTTTTTTTATATTTGCATCGTATGTATATATTATTAATGTTGTACATACAATCTTTATACATCTAGAAAGCGTGGTCCTAAAGAGGTAGGCATTTTTAAACCTGTAGAAGTGCGTGTGTGTGTGTGTGTGTGTGTGCGCGCGTGTGTGTGCTTGGGTGTCGAACACGGCGACTCAGTCATCCAGTCAGGACGCCACATTTGCATTGAGAGCGCTGTCAAAGTCGCCGTGACGACAACAGACGAAGCGCTGCATGCTAGCGCCGCACGTGTTATTCCGATGTGTCACATCGTGAATGGAGGGCTGCAGTT
>NC_084732.1:3589637-3602137 GCF_033978785.1 Entelurus aequoreus | reverse complement strand
ATGCCTGGACCAAATTTTTTTTTTTTCTTTTTGCTTGCACCAAACTTATAATTTACTTTTGTTAGCTTCACCCAAAATTTTATTTATTTCTTGTTTGGTTGGAACAAACTGACATTTATTCTTTTTTGGGGTTTTTTTGGACCAATTTTTAATTTTTTTGTTTTTGCTTGCTTGGACCATATCTTTTTTTTTTTTGCTTGGACCAAACATTTTTTTTATTTTATTAGCTTGACCAAACATTTTTTTTATTTTTTATTTATGTGCTAGCACCAAACTTTTTTTTTTCTTGTTTGCTGTAACAAACTTTAATTTATTTATTTAATGTATTTTTTTTGGACCAAACTTTTGTTTTATGTTTTTGTTTGCTTGGACCATATATATATATATATATATATATATATATATATATATATATATATATATATATATATATATATATATATATATATATATATATATATATATATATATATATATATATATATATATATATATATATATATATATATATATATATATATATATTTTTTTTTTTTAAATGGACCAAAATGTTTTATTTTTTTTTGCCTGGACCAAACTTTTTTTTATTTCTTTTGTTTTGCTTGGACCAAACGTTTTTTTTTTGTTTTTTTTTGTGCTTGACCCAAACTTTTTTTTTGTATTTTTGTTTTTTTGTTTGGACCAATCTATTTTTTAATTATTTTCTTTTTATTTGCATGGACCAAACTTTTTTTCTTTTTTGCTTGGACCAAACCTTTTTTAAAAAAATATTTTTTGCTTGGACCAAACATTTATTTATTATATTTATTTTGGTTGACCCAAACTTTTTTTTATGTATTTTAGTTTTTTTGTTTGGATCAATCTATTTTTGCATTATGTTCTTTTTTTTTTGCCTGGACCAAACAGTTTTTTCTTTTAGTGTATTTTTCTTGGACCAAACTTTATATAATTTTAATTTTTTTGCTTGCACCAAACTTATCATTTATATTGGTTTGATTCACCCAAACCTTTTTTTTTGCTTGGACAAAACCATTTTTTTTCTTGTTTGCTTGGAACAAACTTTAATTTTGTAATTTATTTTTTTTTTTTTTGGCCAAACTTTTAGTTTTTTGTTTTTGTTTGCTTGGACCATATTTTTATTTATTTATTTATTTTTTTTATTTTTTTGCTTGGACAAAACATTCTTATTTTTTTATTATTTTTTTTTTGACCAAACTTCAAGATAAAAACAGCAAAAAAATGAGACATTAATGTTCATCATTAATAAATAATAACAAAACTCCGGTTTGCGTTCCTAGTGAAGGTATAGGATCGGCAAATATAAGCTTTGGCTTCAGCCTATTCGTTTTTATGGTCATTCTTTTTATTTTATTTTATTTTTGTGTGTAAATGTGTAAGATTGTTAAATATGTATAATCTGTACTGTTAAACTGGTCACACAAAATGGTTAATGGTTGATTATATGACCGAAATAAACTTATTTCATTCCTTCATAATAAAGTGAGCAGGAAGTGAGGCAGGGTAACAAAGTCCAGACAAACTCACAGACGGAATCATTTATCATTTTTCCCTATTTTTCACAATCGCCGACGCCGACGCTTCCCGGCCTTGCACGCCGAGCCATGGCCGCTTGTCACTCGCAAATCGCGGCCTTCTGGCGGCTGATTGTAACGAGGGAGGCCGTGAGAGGCAGGCGGCGTTCGCCACTGGCGGCCTCACAATCAAGGTAGAAATCCACCATGCTTGATTATTCCTTCCTGCCATCCTGTTTCTTTTTACTATTTTTACCGCCAACTTGATGGAGATCCAAGTGAAGAAAACTTGTTATTTCCACTTCCTTGCAGGGTTTTGCCACGTTACCTATTTCATTCGTCCAATCTCCGCACACTTAGACAATCATCAACACTTTTGCCAAGTCAGATTTGTCCCAGCAGCACTCAAACGCAACACAACTGTCCGACCAATCAGATGTCTTCTTTTGTCTTAACTTCCTTCTTTACGTTCTTTCACTCATTCATTACTTTGTTAAAACACCAGCCGCGATTATTAACTTACAACTATGGAATTAACTTAAATGTAGCATACAGCATTAGCATGCTAACAGACAAATAGCTAGCATTCTTCTAAGGCGTCGCCGAGTAACAAAATCCATGATTTTACGATAGCTTAAATGCTAGCACAAAGTGTTAGCAAGCTAACAGGCAACAGCTAGCATATATCTAAGATGGAACTAAGAAACTAAATGCATCAAATGTGTGAAATAAGCTAAAATGCTAACATAAAACGTCAGCCGTGATTATTAGGTTATAAAATAAATTAGCTTAAATGTAACATAACATTATCATGCTCACAGACAAAGAGCGAGTATTCTTCTAAGGTGGCGCCAAATAACGAAACCCACAAGTTTTACGTTAAAAAGTCTGAAATTAGCTTAAATGCTAACATAAAACGTTAGTACGCTAACAGGGAACGGCTGGCATACTTCTAAGATGGAGCTAAGAAACCAAATTCATTATCATAGGTTAAAAAAGTAAAAAATTAGCTAAAATGGTAACATAAAATGTTAGCCATGATTATTAAGTTAAATGTAGCATATGAAATTAGCATGCTTACAGACAAATAGCAGGCATTTTTCTAAGGGGGCGCCAAGTAACGAAACCTATAATTTTTTCTGTTAAAAAGTCTGAAATTAGCTTAAAGCCTAGCATAAAATTTTAGCACGCTAAGAGGGAACCGCTGACATACTTTTAAGATGAAGTTAAGAAACAAAATCCATTATTACAGTTTTAAAAAAGTAAGAAATTAGCTTACATAAAACGTCCGCCATGATTGTTAAGTTAAACAAATAGGCTTATTTGCTTATTGTAGCATATAACTATAGCATGCTAACAGACAAATGCCTAGCCTTCTTCTAAGGCGTCGCCAAATAAAGAATTCCATGATTTTTGCGTTAAAAAGTCTGAAATTTGCGTAAATGCTAGCATTAAACGTTAGCATGCTAACGGGGAACAGCTGGCATATACCTCTAAGATGGAGCTAAGTAACAACTTCCATCGAATGAATGAAATTAGCTCAAATGTGAGCATGAAACATTAGCATGCTAACATTAGCGGCGAGTGGCGGTGCACTAAATGTTTTCTTCTTGAGAAGGGACAACAACACTGATAACAAATTCATAAAATCACAAGCGGATGTGATGATATCAACAAAAAATAAACTTTTTAAAAAAAGGCTGCTTGATTAATTGTTTACAAACGGTGTTTGAAACACGGCAGTAAAACGGCTGATCAAACAAAACGGAAGTCGCCGTCATGGACCCACAAGCTAGCTTTCCAATCAGTTAAACAGACTCAATAACTCCACGGTGACGTTTTGGTGGATTTACAAAATTAAAACAAAAATAATGCCATTGTAAATTAATAATACTAACACAGACGCTTGTAAATGTGTTAGCATGTTAGCTAATGCCAACGACGCTAACTTCATTTGAATACGGTAGCACGTATACATATGCATGAAAAGACTCCTACAGACGTCACACATGGGACGGTTTAGTAAGTACTAATTGTTTTAGTTATATTGTAAAACTTACAAACGTAGCTTGGAGTGACGAACGAAGAACCTGTGCGAGTAGAAACGCTATGGACGGCTGGAAGACGGAACAACACTTCTACTTCCGGTTCAAAGCTTCAAACAGCAGGAAACACTTGTCGGGCACTCACCCAGTGAGCGAACTCGTCCATAAGATGGCGCCGTAGCACAAACCATAACACAACTTTTAAGTGTCTCTGCTTGTGTTTAATGACAACTACTTTTATTATGAAGCCAAGAAAAATCCACAAACTAGCCGCAGTGTTTTGTAAGATTATGTCAAGAATTTGCGTTGTTGTTGTTGTCGTTTTATTTGCGTTGGATCCCATCCGTGCAAGTGTTCCTAAAAAAGTGACCAGTGACAGTGCCTTTTTTTTTGTTATTGTTGCATGGACCAAACTTATAATTTATTTTTGTTTGCTTCATTCCAAACTTTATTTTTTTTCTTGTTTGCTTGTAACAAACACATTTTTAATTGTTTTAATTTTTTTTTAACCAAACTTTTTGTTTTTTGTTTTTGTTTGCTTGGACCATTTTTTTTTTTTTTTTTGGACCAAACTTATTTTACTATTTTTTTTGCATGAACCAAACTTTTATTTTTATTTTTTTGCTTGGACCAAACATTTTTTTATTTCAAACTTTTTTTTTGTATTTTTACTTTTTTTGTTTGGACCAATCTATTTTTGCATTATCTTCATTTTATTCGCCAGGACCAAACTGTTTTTACTTTTATTTATTTTTCTTGGACCAACCTTTTTTTTTTTTTTTTTTTTGCTCTCAAGCGACCCCCCGCGATCCCAAAAAGGGACAAGCGGTAGAAAATGGATGGATGGATGGATGCACCAAACTCATAATTTATTTTTGTTTGCTTCACCCAAATTTTTTTTTTCCTTGTTTGCTTGGAACAAACTTTAATTTTTTCTTTATTTGTTTTTATTTTTTGAAACAAACTTTTTGTTTTTTGTTTTTGTTTGCTTGGACCATATATATATATTTTTTGGACCAAACTTTTTTTTCTATTTTTTTTGCATGGACCAAACTTATCATTTATTTTTGTTTGCTTCACCCAAACTTTTTTTTTCTTGTTTTTTTGGAACAAACTTTAATTATTATTATTATTATTTTTTTTTTTTGACCAAACTTTTTGTTTTTCGTTTTTGTTTGCTTGGACCATATTTTTTTTTTTTTTGACCAAAATTAATTTTTTTTGTTTTTGCATGGACCAAACTTTTTTTTATTAAATTTGTTGTAATTTTTTGCTTGGATTAAACATTTTTTTTATTTTTTTATTTATTTTTTTGCTTGGACCAAACATTTTTTTATTTAATTTTTTTTGCTTGACCCAAACTTTTTTTAATTTCTTTTTTTTGCTTGCTTTTTACTTTTATTTGCCTCTACAAAACTATTTTTTCTTTTTGTTTATTTTTCTTGGACCAAACTTTTATTTTATTTATTTTTTTGCTTGCACCAAACTTATAATTTATTTTTGTTTGCTTCACCCAAACTTTTTTATTTTTTCTTGTTTGCTTGGAACAAACTGAAATGTATTCTTTTTTTGTTTTTTTTTGGACCAAACTTTTTGTTTTTTGTTTTTGTTTGCTTGGAACATATATATATATATATATATATATATATATATATATATATATATATATATATATATATATATATATATATATATATATATATATATATATATATATATATATATATAAATATATATATATATATATATATATATATATATATATATATATATATATATATATATATATATATATATATATATATATATATATATATTTATTTTTTTATTTTTAATTTTTTTTTTTTTTAAATTTTTTTAATTTACTTTTTTTTTTTTTTTTTTTTTTGTAATTTTTTTTTTGGGCAAAACTTTTTTTGTATTTTTTTTGCATGGACCAAACTTTAATTTTTCTTGCTTTGTGCAACTTTTTAAAAAAGGCTGCTGTGAAATCACATTAAATGGCGGAAAAATTTGTTAGCCTTTATCAAAATCATCAGACAGGAAGTAGTACATGAACAGGAAGTAGTACATGAACAATAAAATAAAGTCATTGGCAGAGGTAATAAAAACTAAAGTGTTTTTTTTGGCTGTTTTTTATTAGTACAACTTTTACCTGACATGTTTTTGTTTGGTTTTTGGATGTTTTTTTTATTTTATTTTATTTATTTGTAATTAATACCCGCTCTTATTTTGTTAAGCAGTTGGTGTGAGCGCATTAGAGGAAGGTGCCGGGCTAGTAAAGTTGATTGAATGCCAGCTTTTTAAGTGAAAAGTTCCAACTTTAAAAAAAGCATAAAAGTGTTGAATGGATGATGACGCAATGTTTTGGGAGGTGAAGGGGAGGGGGGGGGGGGGGGGTGCGGGGGAATAGACTTCCTGGGTCGACGGGTCACATGACGCAGTTTGATTTGTTGAAATCGCGCCCCGACCCGCCGTTACCTCACCGGCGCGTTTACGAGCAGGGGCGAGACCCCCGTGGAAGAGGAGCACTTTGAAATAATGCAAAAGGAAAGTCATAAAAAGTTTTAGTCAAAGGCTAAATATTGATATCATCGATACCAGGGGTAGTATCAGGAATGGACTCATATTTGTTCAATTATCTTTATATTTGTTTTGTATTGTAAAATTGCTGTATTGACATGTTTTTATTGTCTAAAAAAAAAACGTTCTCGAGTATTGGCCGATACTGGCATCGATATGATATGATGTCAGCAGGACTCATACACACTTTGGTTCTTCTATAGTGTGCGAAGTGAGCAAAGATTTGATCGGGTGAAATGAGTCAAACAGACTATTCTATTTTTTTAAAGTTAAAATCATGAGGTAGTAAGTTGGATGAGGCGGACACGTTTGTTACTGGATACTACCTAATGCGCTTCTGCCTTGGAGACTATGTTTGGTAAGTAATCTGCAACTATAAGTATTTGATACTTGTTCATATTGACAAGTAAACACGCTGCAGGACTGCTTGTATCGCACGTGTCATCACAAATAAGTGAACACGCTGCAGAACTGCTTGTATCGCACACAATATCACACACAAGTAAACACGCTGCAGAACTGCTCGTATCGCACACAATATCACACACAAGTAAACACGCTGCAGGACTGCTTGTATCGCACATGTTATCACGCACAAGTAAACACGCTGCAGGACTGCTTGTATCGCACATGTTATCACACATAAGTGAACACGCTGCATGACTGCTTGTATCGCACATGATATCACACACAAGTAAACACGCAGTAGGACTACTTGAATCGCACCTGATATCAAACACAAGTAAACAGGCTGCAAGACTTCTTGTATCGCACACAATATCACACAAAAGTAAACCCGCTGCATTACTGCTTGTATCGCACATGACAGGCTGCAGGACTGCTTGTATCGCACATGATATCACACAAGTAAACAGGCTGCAGGACTGCTTGTATCGCACATGATATCACACACAAGTAAACACGCTGCAGGACTGCTTGTATCGCACATGATATCACACACAAGTAAACACGCTGCAGGACTGCTTGTATCGCACATGACAGGCTGCAGGACTGCTTGTGTCGCACTTGATATCACACACAAGTAAACACGCTGCAGGACCGCTTGTATCACACATGATATCACACACAAGTAAACACGCTGCATGACTGCTTGTATTGCACATGATATCACACACAAGTAAACACGCTGCAGGAGCGCTTGTATCGCACATGATATCACACACAAGGAAACACGCTGCATGACTGATTGTATCGCATATTATATCACACACAAGAAAACAGTGCAGGACTGCTTGTATCACACATGATATCACACACAAGTAAACACGCTGCAGGACCGCTTGTATCGCACATGTTATCACACACAAGTAAACGCACTGCAGGACTGCTTGTATCACACATGATATCACACACAAGTAAACACACTGCAGGACTACTTGTATCGCACATTACATCACACATAAGTAAACACGCTGCAGGACCGCTTGTATCACACATGATATCACTTTTTCGCTGGTAGAATTGAATAGACCACTTTATTGTCATCAAAGAAAGTTGGTATCGCACATGATATCACACTTAAGTCAACCCTCTGCAAACACACTGCAGCACTGCTTGTATCACTTTTTTCCCTGGTAGAATTGAATAGACGGCTTTATTGTTATCAAACGAGCTTGTATCGGACATGGTATCACACCTTCGTCATCATAACCCGACACTTGGTATTGTTGCTGATATCAGAGCGGTATCTGATATCGATATGTGATGGGGACACATTTCACAGAGTTTATTGCACATGTAGTCGCGGTGCCTTCAAGGTGCAGTGGTGCCTTCAAGGTGCAGTGGTGCCTTCAAGGTACAGTGGTGCCTTCAAGGTACAGTGGTGCCTTCAAGGTCCAGTGGTGCCTTCAAGGTGCAGTGGTGCCTTCAAGGTACATCGCTGCCTTCAAAGTGCAGTGGTGCCTTCAAGGTGCAGTGGTGCCTTCAAGGTGCAGTGGTGCCTTCCAGGTACAGTGGTGCCTTCAAGGTACAGTGGTGCCTTCAAGGTGCAGTGGTGCCTTCAAGATACATCGGTGCCTTCAAGGTGCAGTGGTGCCTTCAAGGTGCAGCGGTGCATTCAAGGTAAAGTGGTGCATTCAAGGTGCAGTGGTGCATTCACGGTACATCGGTGCCTTCAAGGTGCAGTGGTGCCTTCAAGGTGCAGTGGTGCCTTCAAGGTACAGTGGTGCATTCAAGGTACAGTGGTGCCTTCAAGGTGCAGTGGTGCCTTCAAGGCACAGTGGTGCCTTCAATGTACAGTGGTGCCTTCAAGGTACATCGGTGCCTTCAAAGTACAGTGGTGCCTTCAAGGTACAGTGGTGCATTCAAGGTACATTGGTGCTTTCAAGGTGCAGTGGTGCCTTCAAGGTACATCGGTGCCTTCAAGGTGCAGTGGTGCCTTCAAGGCACATCGGTGCCTTCAAGGTACAGTGGTGCCTTCAAGGTACAGTGGTGCATTCAAGGTACATTGGTGCTTTCAAGGTGCAGTGGTGCCTTCAAGGTACATCGGTGCCTTCAAGGTGCAGTGGTGCCTTCAAGGCACAGCGGTGCCTTCAATGTGCAGTGGTGCCTTCAAGGTGCAGCGGTGCCTTCAAGGTACAGTGGTGCATTCAAGGTGCAGTGGTGCATTCACGGTACATCGGTGCCTTCAAGGTGCAGTGGTGCATTCAAGGTACAGTGGTGCCTTCAAGGTGCAGTGGTGCCTTCAAGGCACAGTGGTGCCTTCAAGGCACAGTGGTGCCTTCAAGGTGCAGTGGTGCATTCAAGGTACAGTGGTGCCTTCAAGGTGCAGTGGTGCCTTCAAGGTACAGCGGTGCTTTCAAGGTGCAGTGGTGCCTTCAAGGTGCAGTGGTGCATTCAAGGTACAGCGGTGCTTTCAAGGTGCAGTGGTGCCTTCAAGGTACAGCGGTGCTTTCAAGGTGCAGTGGTGCCTTCAAGGTACAGCGGTGCTTTCAAGGTGCAGTGGTGCCTTCAAGGTACAGCGGTGCTTTCAAGGTGCAGTGGTGCCTTCAAGGTGCAGTGGTGCATTCAAGGTACAGTGGTGCCTTCAAGGTGCAGTGGTGCCTTCAAGGTGCAGTGGTGCATTCAAGGTACAGTGGTGCTGTGTCAGACATCTCCAAGTCCTCCAGGAGAGTCCGGTCCCTCAAGGCCGGATGCCAGGGACTCCAAGTGTCCGTCAGTCTGATATCATCCCACAAATGCAGCAGACAATAGTATGTATCGTCTTCCATCAACAACTCTTCTCTCCTATGGAAAATCCAATTTTACACATCATGGCCTTTGGAGATGACTTTCCATAGCGTGCCTACACTTTTATGAAGACATGCTGCTTTTATTCAGCAGTAAACACACTTCCTGTACGCACACACACACTTCCTGCACACACACACTTCCTGTACGCACACACACACTTCCTGTACGCACACACACACTTCCTGTACGCACACACACACACTTCCTGTACGCACACACACACTTCCTGTACGCACACACACACTTCCTGTACGCACACACACACTTCCTGTACGCACACACACACTTCCTGTACGCACACACACACACACAAAGAGGACCATTTACTGCACAACTGCCGTGCTCGGGGGACCGGTTAGGGTGACGGACCCCCGACGCTGCTTGTTGATCAAAAGGTGAGAAGGTATGTTTGGTATGTTTATGTTTATTTATAAACAAAAAAAAAACTATCTGGACTTACTTTTTTGAAGAACAGTTCATTCAAACAGTGTTTTTTCACTTTGGGAACTATAAAAAAAATAAAATTATTCTATTGACAAAAAGCGTATGTGTTTGTTTGACGTTTTCTAAGATCTTTCAAATATTTGTAGCCTTTATTTGTTGATTAAATCTCAATAAAACAAAGGACAACCGTTTTAGGCAAAAAATATCATATTTGAGATGAATTCGTAAGCATCACAATATCAACATATAGCTATAATTAATACTTTCACTCCAAGTATTTGAGCATCAATGCAGAGAAAATACAAGCACTTGGATTTTTTTTATTTTTTTTTTTGTACCGAATAAAATATTTGCTACTTTGATATGATGGCATTTAAAAAAAATTAAAAAATATACCCAATATAAATGATTATTTTTAGAGATGTCCGATAATATCGGCCTGCCGATATTATCGGCCGATATATGCGTTAAAATGTAATATCGGAAATTATCGGTATCGTTTTTTTTTTTTTAAATTATTAAATCCACATAAAAAACACAAGATACACTTACAATTAGTTGTTGTTGTTGTTGTTGCTCGTTCAATGCATTTTATTGACAATTTTAGCTTTTTCTGGGACCGCAGGCATCTTTTTAAGGCAGACGGACTTTGCCTGAATAAGATGGGAGTAAAGCTATTCATGAACAACATGTTTCACTTCCTGCATCTTGCATCTATCATCACTGCCAAGGACAAGAGACAAGAGGAGCCACCGAGGAAGGAAGACACAACACAGCCTATCAGGAACGTCGAAGGAGGACCGCCACTGCAAAAGGAGAACGTCGACCATGAGATACACCAGAGCAAAGAGGAGAGGTGTCTATCCTCCTCTACCGCCCCTCCCTCCATTCTGAATGCATGTGAAGATCCCTCCCCCACATCCCCCAAGCCATCCACGTCTCCATCTTTCTCCCTCCCTCAAGTAGACCTTTCTCCCCCCTTCTCCCCCTTGGAGTTCCGGGAGCTACCCCCACTCACGCCCCACCCTACTCAGATTTTTACCCCCCTAGATCATCGCTCACCTCCACCACCCCCTCCACGAAGGCGTGCTCCACAACCCCCCAGCCATACTTCACCTTTCTCACGCCAACCCCTTACACGCCCTCAACGTCCACCTTCAGTAGTTCGTCCCAGCTCTGACGCTGCTCACTCCCCCTCCCCCTTACGGCAAACCCCGCCTCGCCCTGAATATTTCTGATACAGAAAAGGGTTCAGCAGTAGACCACATTATCAGCTGGGCCCAAGGTTGCCTACATCAAATCATGGCACCTTCTACATCCCTGTTGTGACTACCAAGAGAGTAAACATTGGGAAACTTAGCCACCCTGCTAACCTAAACAATCTCATTCCTATTATCTCCAAATCAAAGCCAACATCGAAGCCTGTCAATAACACCATCAGGATGGGTCTGCTCAATGTCAGGTCTCTGAATAGCAAATCATTTTTAGTCAATGATTTTATTAGCACTTCTAAACTTGACTTTATGTTTTTAACTGAAACATGGCTGGAACAAAATAACAGTGCAAGCATTCTGATCGAGACAGCACCCCCCAACTATAACTTCATTGATATATGTAGATCGGGGAAAAGAGGTGGAGGGGTTGCTGCTATATTTAAAAACATGTTTCAGGGGAAACAGATGTCACTCGGTGAGTTTACATCATTTGAATACCTGTGTGCTGTGTTGAAATGCTCTCCCAAAATTCTCTTGTTAATTATCTACAGGCCAACTAAATATTCTGCAAATTTTTTTGATGATTTTACTGAACTATTGTCTAGCATCTCCACTGACTTTGACTGCCTGGTTATAACTGGTGATTTTAATTTTCATATTGACGATTTAAATGACAAGGGCGCAAAAGAACTTTTTACTATTTTAGACACATTTGAACTGTCTCAACATGTGAAAGAGGCTACACATTATAAGGGACACACCCTGGACCTGATTATCACAAAAGGTCTCAATGTTTCTGATGTTCTTGTGATTGATCCTTCATTGTCTGATCATTTCTGTGTTTTCTTTAATATTTCTGTAATCCCGGACACACAAACAGAATCAAAGAATGTCAAAAAGCGGTACATAAATGAACATGCTAATGTCCTCTTTAAAAACGCCATCTCCTCACTACCACCTCTAAACCCATGTCATGCTGATGATCTTGTAAGCAACTTTAATTCCAAAATTGTGAATATCATAGATATCATTGCACCTGTTACAGTTAAAACGATTTCTGGCAAGCAAAAGGCACCCTGGAGAAAATCTGCTGCTGTAACAGCCCAGAGAAGAGAGTGCAGGAAGGCTGAACGAATCTGGCGGAATACAAAACTTCATATTCACCATGACATCTATAAAGAGAGCCTCCAGGCCTACAATTTAGTCTTAAAAAGTGCTAGAGAAACATTCTTCTCCAAAATCATAAACAGCAACACAAATAAGGCCAAAACCCTATTCACAATCGTTGACAGACTGACTAAACCCCCAACACAAATACCAGCCGAACTCCATTCCACGCAGAAATGCAATGACTTTGCATTCTTTTATACTGATAAAATTGAAGGCATCAGACGCACCATCAATATCTCAAGTAAAAAAGTTGGATCACC